>NC_079449.1:2166112-2208612 GCF_903798145.1 Danio aesculapii | reverse complement strand
GGCCATGAAGCGGCATTAGATGATAGAGGACAAAGCTCTAATGAAGTAATGAAGCAGGATCATTAACATCTCACACAGAGCCTAGAACAGCATACAGACACATCTTCAGCCAACCTGCCAGCTAATGAGACTGATGGAGAACATTAAGACAGACAGTAGAAATGAATGGAAAATGACAGTTCTCCTACCACACACACACACACACGCACACCCCCCCCCCCCCCACACACACACACACGCAGACAGACTTTAGGCCTAGAGTGAAGTGATTTTCTGTTTTATTGTTTTGAAGGCACTGATTTGGGGTCAGTTGGGGTTCAGACTCAGAAGATGACAGGCCTCCACCTCTTCAGTCTGAAAAGATTAATTTCATCTGAAAAAAAGCTCCTCCATCTTCCATTCATCCTCCCAGCGCTTCATCGTCTCATTTTCCCAGCGAATTAGCAGCAGATCCTTGATTTAATTCCCTCGAAACCCAAATCATTGCTCAAGAGCTCTTGTTTTAAGAAATATTAATTACACTCCTCATTTGCATCAGAAGCTTCTGAACTCGGTAACATCTCTAAATTTAAGTCATTTAGGGATGAAAACGAGCGTGGTATCAGTGGCAGATGATATGCATATAAAACGTGGCCTACATGCAGACCGTTCTCCCATGAGTGTGTGTGTTTGGCGTGTGTATCTGGCTGTGAAAGTCCGGCTCAACCTCCATCTGTCCCTGACGCCTCACGGGCTCCACCAGACTCAAAAACTGCAGAACGTTACACACTTTTTACACTGTCAGAGCACATCCGTACCTGTGAAACCCAACCACATCTGTCATTTGTAGTTGTTTTGTGGACAAATGTCATTTTTGGGGGAGAATATTTGGCCCTTGTGTGCTGTTGGGTTGGTTTCATTCACTCTGAAGGGATTTTAAGTCTTAATTTGGCCACAACTTTCTCTGTTTCAGCAAATGGGATGGTGTTTGGTGATAAATCTTACTTTGACACGTATTTTGGGGAAAATGCTTTGAAATTGTTCTTGAAATACACATTGAGCAAATTGACTCCTCTTTGGTTATGTTGGGGGCTGTTTTTGCCCCATTGACTTCCATTATAATGACAAAATCATGGCAGCATATAATCATGCATTCTTGATTGTTGCTGGTTTTTCCTGGCGGGAAGAGGTAAAATTTTTCACTGTTGATCATCAGTTGCAGTACAAACAAAAACAACCCAGGCTTATTCTGAGAACGTAGTCCCGGGGACGTTTCTGGAGAGCGCGAAATACGTCCCGGGAGGTACGTATTTTTGCAGTTTTTGTTTTCGCGAGTCCGCGAGAGGCCGCTGTGCCTGATTTTTCCCACGCCGTTCTCACGTAAACCCGCTAGAGGCCGCTGTCGAACGACCTTCCGCCTGTCTGCCTGAATGACAGAATGATTGACCGTGCGACCGGCCAATTGGCTGACCCACCCTCCTCCGTCCCTAAACCCAACCAACTACGATCCACAAAAGCCGTCCAGAAAAAGAAAAGCCCTCGTCTGATTTTTACCACGTTTTCGGATTTTGACCACATTCTCACCCTGTGACGAACTTGTTCGCTTCATTTTTTGGATTTTGTTTTTGTTTTCTTACCTGATTTCTGGAACCGCTCTTCCCCGGACTCGAACCTGGTCGTCGTCATCGTGGTCAGCCCCTCTCTGCGCCTCGAGTCCGCAAGAGTACACGAAGAGCTAACCGGACAAACTGGTTGCAGCGGGAAAGCCCTCCACACGGAGGCGAGCGGCCGGCTGGCCGGCCGGCAAGCGCCGAAAGGAACGGCGTCACACCGCCCCGCAGCGTTCGCTTAAAAAAATGAAATGCAGCCGTACGTACCCCCGGCTACGTATTTCTGCCTTATATATGGAGTATAGTTTGTGTGTGAGTGAGAGAGTGTTACAAACCCCTGATGTTAGTCTGGGGGATGGTGGGGTTTGACATTTATAAATTTATACGAACAGTGAATAAGTGCATAAGACAACCAAAGTAATACCAAAAATTGTGACTATTTACAAAACCCAATAGTGAGGCAAAAACAACGAGTTAATCAAAATTAAAGAAAATAAAGTGAGGCAAAAATATGTATTTACAATACAACACAGACAAATACAAAGACGGGGGGGAAACAAGAGAGCTGGCAGAAGGGACGTGAGCGGCGCTAAAGAAATGAAAAGAACAAAACCCAAACTAAATATATGAAAACTAAATATTTAACACGCAAAGAGTCTTCCGAGTCCTAACTATTTATTCTGTCTACCCAAAAAGTACAAGGGGCGGCGCTCGCCCCTAATCTGATGGACTGTACACAAAAGTAGTCCTACGTGTGTTGTGGTTTCTGGCTTTTCTCTTAATGAATCAAGCTCAGACTGGGGTTATGAATATCAGAAGAATATACTTCATTGGAATATTTCCCAAAAAAGCAGAGACGTCCATAAGCAGACCCATCTGTAGTCTCACTCCAGGACAATCCAATGTCCCCCAAATTTGCTATCCCCTTTATCCTTGCTTCCTCCCACCTTTGTGTTTTCACAGCTGTTTACTGGTTCAACAGGCCTCTCCCAGCTCCTACTCCTTTACGACCCCTATTTAAAGACCCCTCTTCTTGTTGGCCCTTATAATGTACAGATCTAATATAATCATCACTGTTTTTCCACATACAGTTCACATTTGGTAATCATGACTAGTATCTATGTTTCAAACATCTAAACTGGACTCTTCTCTCCCATACAGTATTTGTCTTGAATATACATGACAGTTTCAACATGTGTTGTATACATTTCATGCCTTTCTGACACAGATGGTTCTCAGTGCATCCCCAAGTCCTCTCTCATGCTCTTATGACCCCTTTGCCTTAACCTATCACCTGTTTTCAAAGATATATAATGGCAGATTCGTAGGGCCCTCCACTCACCCAATTAAATGTGTCTTCATATAGGTTTAGTAAATAAAAATCTTCACCTGTTGCAAGATGTATGTCACGTGACCTTCTTACCTGTCCGCTTCATCCAAGCCTCGTAAACAACGTAACTGAGAAATGGAATAATATATGATAATGTGCACACACAGAAACGGGGGAACAACAACATACACAGTCAGACAGGGGTTTTCTTTCTAACACAACGTATCAAACAAACACAGAGACCAGTGGGGAAAAAGGGAAGGGACGAGTGTGGGGTCTGGCGCGCGCTTTTATGACAGGTGGTCTTTGCCTATTGTATATGACGTAGGAGTGACGTAACCAGGGAGGAAATGATTGACGGCTGAATCGACCAATGAACGGAACCTGAGAATAATGAAAGCAGATACGGGTGAACAGAGAGAGAGAGAACTCAAATACATAACAGAGAGACCTTCATACACTTATATTATCTTGATATGTCTGAGAAACTCAAAATAAGCCTCTCCGCTTTCAGAACACAGTAAACACAGTATGTGTATCTCTGCACACACACTATAATCTGCTGTTTTACTGTACTGAACTCCATATAACAGCCAGACACTCTTTTGCACAGGCCTATTTATAGGGTTAATGCTGATGGTCAACAGTAAAAAATGACACATTTGACCTCTTTCCAGCAGGGAAAACCAATCCAGAATGGATGATTATAGGCTCTCATGGTTTCACAATCAGTAAATGTGATAATGGAAGGCAATAGGGCTAAAACAGCCACCAACATAACTAAAGGGGAGTCAATTTGAACAGTACACAAGAGATAAGGAATAGTTCAACCAAAAATCACCAAAAGGCTCTTACTTGGGTAGTTCTTTTCTGTTTTAACACAACACAAGACCTTCTGTAATATGCTAAAAAAGCAGCTATAGACATCAATAGTAGGAAAAAATATATACTTTTTTTTCAGCCAATCTTTGTGCGCTACAGAAGAAAGAAACTGACAAAAATATGAAGCCACACAACTGTTTTGTTTATTACTAATTTAGTTTATTAGTAGTTTAGTTTAGTGGGGACAATGTTAGCTCCTGTCAGCTTTAATTGTGGGGGAAACTGGATCATGTTGAGCTTTTGTAAACTAATTTCATCTTCCGGGTTTAAAATATTTTTTGGAGCGGGATCAAAATGAAAAGACCCTGCTTAATAATTCATGAGCGCACATGCTTTCTGAAGGCAAAGCAGACCCGATGACTGGTTGAGACCGCCTCTGCGTACAGCAAGCGGTATTTAGCTGTTCATGAAGGGTCATAACATTATTTGGGGGGTTTGTTGCATGTTTCCCCACAATGCTGTCAGGGTTGTTCGTTTGCAGCAAGCATCCCTACAACGTCCTTTTTGCAGCACCAGTGGAACCGAAATTCATATGCTGATTTGATCCGGTTACAAAGGTACCGGTGCTATAACGGCACCGGGCATCGGTACCCAACCCTATTCCCTACCCCTAAACCCAACCATAAATGTACATTACTCCTAAAATCAAAGGGGAATAATAGTTGGATAACAATCATGTAGAAGTGCATAAACCTAACCATGTGTCTAAACTTAACATAAACTGTAAACATATCCCTTAATTCTGATTGGCTGATTGGAGTGTTGATCCAGGATCAACATAGATGTTAATCCAGCAACATGTCCTACTTTGCAAAATCAGGTTAGGGAGTGAGTATATTAATGCCTTGTGGCGCTCGAGCACTGCTGTCAGACCACATCAGTACCTGTGAAATGCAACCACATCTGTCATTTCTTGTAATTTTCTGGGGGGACAAACTTAGTCTATAGCCCCTTTTACACATACAGACCTTTCTGGAAAATTAATGGCAATTTTTCGGAAAGGGATCATGTGTGAACAGGCCCTTTTTGAAAATATCAGTAAATTCGTTCTGGCAATTTTCCACAAAGAGAAGTTGTAACATTACCGGTAATTTGCGGGAATGCTGCTCTGTGAGAACGCAGAAGGAAAATTGCCGGAAAGAGCGCATTCACTTTTAGAGCTTGCTGATGTGAGACGTCTACTCGAGCCAATAAGGACATTCAGATGCTTTCAAAAGCCTTTGAATATTTTTCCAGACACAGTAAGCTGCTAGATGTTAGTCAGATAACGTTTCTATGTTCCTTCTTAATGCCGAATGTATAAAAATATCGATAAAATACTCATGATAAACCGTTGTTTGTTTACCTTCAAGCTCTGCTTTAGTTGCGTGACACATGTGCATGTGAAGCAGCCGGTGAGCACCAACACACACATTTTATGTACATCTCAACATGCAAAAGTGTTCCTCCATATGTTTTCATCAAAGTTGTTCACAATACTTCTCCATCCACAGAATTTGTAAAGCGTCATCATTTTCCAGAGCCTCCGTTTTCACAGTCCAGCATTGTCAAATGTATTAACTTTGGACAGCGTTTTCAAACAGACACGCTTTCATTTTCTAAAAATGCTGCGTCAGTGTGGATGGACTGCCAAAATGGAGAGAAAAATATGCATTTTTTAAACAAAAAGGTAGTGTGGACATGACCTTAAAGGGATAATTCAACCTAGCCTTCTTTTTTGATGTTAATTCTGGCCAAATCTTACTCAGCTGCTCAGAAAATAAACTATTATAAGCTTATAGTACACACAAATACACACAAATGCTAGTTCACCTTTACAAAAGAGCTGATTAGAATACTTTATTAGTGTTTATTAGTCTTTATTTAGAGGTTATTAGTCTCAAGGAGGATAATAACATTGTTTTAATAGTTGCTTACATGTAAATGTTTATAATAAATGTTTAATTTCTCCAAATGAGACGTTATTAAAAACACTGCCAGCCCATAAGAATCCAACTTAATTTAAAGAACTTGATGAAATATATATTCACATCAGTTTACAGAGCATTATTAATAGTTAGCAGACACAACTTTTGAGTTATTGTTTATATTAGCATCAAGATGAATGAACTCTGTGCTATAGCAGCACTGTTAATTATTAGTTGATGTTAATCAGACATGAGCCAATGTTCAATAATTCAATATGTTGTAATAATAAGCATGCACAATAATGATTTCATAATACAGTGAATAATTATTGAAACTTTTAGTGTGTCTTTTAACAATAATAATGCTATTGTTGCATTTCTGTGGTTGTTCATCACAGCAGCAAATGCTTGACAATTCAATAGCTGATTTATTTTCAGACATTCACATTTTCACAAGTTAATCTGGCCTACGCCATTGACAATCCTGTGACTATTTATAGGCTTGTTTTTCATTAACACTGTACAGCAAGTTTACATTTGTTAACATCAGTTAATTTCAATGTAATGACAACTGCAAGAGCTTTTATTAACCTTTGGTGATGTTAATTTCTTTGTTACTAAGATGGCTTAATAAAGCATTCAAATCAAAAGTCATCATTATATTACTTTAAGTTAATAGCTAATCAGTTTTTAATTGTATTCTTTAATTTCCTTTAACATCATAGACTGTAAAAGATATGGACGTAGTATCCGTGATGCCACCCATAGGTTTCTGAAGAGCGCAAATGAAGCTACAAGTGGGCGTGGCCAACTGTTGCCATTTTGCTCACGTGTTATTGCGCCAACCGGGGGTAACCAAAAAAGGGCAAAGAGGCGGAGCTTGAGTGGAGCTGCAGATGTCTGCTAGTATTTTGCTTAGATAGGCTTTACTTTGGGAGAAACGCTTGATACTTCATTACCTGCGACTCGCTTGTGTTCTGACCACATGTGCTTGGCTGTACACTATATCAATAAAGTGTTTAGACTTTTAAAAACACTTTGTTATACATTGAGCCACTAAACATTGTTCTTATGACATTTTTCTACAGGAGGAAAACGCAAATTACTTCCAAATACTATAATAGTCTGTGTTAGTAAATGCAAGACTATTGATGAACTCCAGCACAACACTGTATGATAACGCTTTAGATGACTGTTCTAGAGCCTACAGATAATCAATCTGTCACATTCTGGAGTGCATTCAAGCTCAAAATAAATTATATATGATTAACTATCTTAAAACAAATATATTTATAGATAAAAGTATATTAGAATTTTACTCACCTGGGAAATGGAGGACACTTGAATGGTTTGTGAGCACAATGAAGTGCACATAGCATGCTATAGTATCTGATAATTGTAATAAATAATTCCAAAAGACAATTGACTGTGTAAAGCCACATAAAACAACACAAAAATTCAATGTATATGCTGAGTTCAGCAGCTAATCAGCCGGAATCAGCTGAGGTGACGAGACTGTGAGCAGCGAGACCTAGCTGTCACTCAAGTGGCCACGCCCTTAATTATGCAGACTTAATAAAACCTAATATAAACGAAATGGATGAGTTATAAAAAGTTACCCCCCTCACAGTTGTCATGAAGTGTAATATTAGCTATATACATCAAAACCATTTGTTCCAGGCTGTAAACACCTTTTTTTTCTGCTGTAAAGCCTCTATTATGGACCCAGGCCTAGTGGAACTTCGATGAATTGCAGCTTCAGTTACTTACGTATTAGCTTCACGAGGGAGAGCGGGAGGTCACCGCTCGTTTAACAAATACCAAACAATATGTCTATTTCTCACTGTTGATTTTATCCCATTTACAAACGTTTACTAATGATACTATAAGTGTTACACTGCACAAAATGAAATGTAATCACTGATTACCTTTAAACTTACTAGCCACTCCCTAGCAACCAATTTCAGCACCCAAGCAACTGTCCCAGAGACTGTGACTAGCTATTCTAACACATGCTAACAGTTTAAACTTCCTATTGACATGCTAATCTTGCTAGAAAGGTGCTAGCAACACGATATTGACATGCTAGTCATGCTAGTAACATGCTAATTCATGCTAACAACATGCTAATTCATGCTAGAAACAAGCTGATTCATGCTAGAATCATGCTAGTAACATACTAATATCATGCTAGTTACCTGCTAATATCATGCTAGTTACATGCTAATTCATGCTAGAATCATGCTAGAATCATGCTAGTAACCTGCAAATTCATGCTGGTAACATGCTGGTAACATGCTAATTCATACTAAAATCATGCTAACAACAGCTAACAAGCTAATTCATGCTAGAAACATGCTAGTAACATGCTAATTCATGCTAGTAACATGCTAATTCATGCTAGAATCATGCTTATTCATGCTAGAATCATGCTAATTCATGCTAGAATCACGCTAACAACATGCTAATTCATGCAAGAAACATGCTAGTAACATGCTAATTCATGCTAGAAATACGCTAATACCATGCTAATTCATGCTAGAATCATGCTAACAACATGCTAATTCATGCTAGAATCATGCTAGTAACATGCTAATTCATGCTAGTAACATGCTAATTCATGCTAGAATCATGCTAATTCATGTTAGGATCATGCTAGTAACATGCTAATTCATGCTAGAAACATGCAAGTAACATGCTAATTCATGCTAGGATCATGCTAATTCATGCTAGGATCATGCTAATAACATGCTAATTCGTGCTAGAATCATGCTAGGAACATGCTAATTCATGTTAGAATCATGCTAGTTACTTGCTAATTCATGCTAGAATCATGCTAGTAACATGCTAATTCATGCTAGAAACATGCTAGTAACATGCTAATTAATGCTAGAATCATGCTAATTTATGTTAGCAACTGCCTAGCAACCACTCAGAATACTTTAGCAACTGCCTAGCAACAACCCAGAAACATACTAACATATATGTACTTATCTATGCCGACTGTTTCAAACTTTATAAAAACTGCTTCAGTTATTTACACTTTAAAACGACTTCAAACTTTTAGACTCGGCTTTTCAAGCCACCATAAAGTTTGTCCTCAAACTTTAATATCTAGTTACTTAACTAGAAACAAGTTTATTCTAACAGGTATAATAACCACAGCATACATAGTCTATTGATTTATTGTTTGTTTAACACAGGGGTCACCAAACTTGTTCCTGGAGGGCCGGTGTCCTGCAGATTTTAGCTCCAACTCTAATCAAACACACCTGAACAAGCTAATCAAGGTCTTACTAGGGATACTTGAAACACCCAGGCAGGTGTGTTGAGGCAAGTTGGAGACTTGATGACCCCTGGTTGGTGACCCCTGATTTAACATGATCTCTCTTGCCGCTAGGGTCAGTATCATGATAATACCATATATCGTCATAAAAGCTTCAGCAATTAATCACAGTAAGAAAATCTGAAAGCCTAATGTTAACTAAAGTTATTAACGAATGAAAAACCTGTTGTAAAATGTCACTGAGACAAATGTATTTATTTACTATTGTTTTGACTCTCCAAATGTATTTATTTATTAATTTTTTAAGGATATCTCATCAACCCCAAACTCTTTACAACCGGAATGAATGCAATCTAGTGTAAATTGCATAAGTGAACTGTTATTGATGACACGAGTGTGCGTGTTGTTGTATAACTCATCTCTTCATTATGTCTCCACAGTAATTGCCTTCAGCTAGCAGCTCGTATTCTTCCCTTCTCTGAGAAATAATCCTCAGCTAAAAAAAGACAAGCGCTGCTGTGAATGTATTAAAAGTTGGGTAGTAAAACCAAATGAGCTTCTCATATCAGCCAAATTGACCCGTACTAGTTTTACATCCATATAAAACTGACCAATCCTTGCAGAAACTCTAAATTAAATCTACCAATCCTGGCTTAACGTTTATTTCACAAAGACCAGCCTTGCATGTCAAATTGATAAATCCTGGATTAATATTCATATCAGGATGGATCGCCGTATCAGAACGGCCAATGTTGGCAAAGCTAATTCCACTTTAATCCGTCTTTCAGGCCAAGGTTAGAATGTAAAAATAGGATGTTGTTTGTTTGTAACTCCACTGAATGTCACTCGTAATCACATCCATGACCTCAGATGATCAAAATCAAGCATGTTAGACTTATCTGAAATAAAACATCGATTCTTACATCTTCTGATAACTGCTTCATGATGACACAAGTTGGCAGTTCATTCCACCGTGGCTTAATAAAGGGACTAAAATCAAAGGGGAATAATAATTCTGACTTCAACTGGATATACACATCTGTCACCTTGAAGGCTTGCTTTTACGGTTTGGTAGCTTGTATGAAAGCTTAGTTCTGTTTTATATTTTTTAAGCTTGTTTGTTGTACGCCATCTCACACAGCAGCATTGTTCTGCTTTGGTTATAAGTAGGCCCACACAGAATCTGCACGCGCAGAAACCCATAGATTTCTGCAGATTTTTAGCCAATCATCGAGTCCATGCAAATTTATATTTATGCAGTTTTTAAATTAATTTCACTAATATTATTTGTGATATTATAATATTAATATTAAAATTTCATACGATTAATTTACAATACAGTTTGTAAAGTAATATTTTCTGTCTTTTAGTAGATATTAGGAATGCAACAATACAGTTAGCCCACGCTTCAATATACTGTTTACACACGGTTTTCGGTTCGGTTCTTATTGCTTGACACGTGTTTTTTTTTTTATTATCAATAGGAACAGTAAAAGGTTAAGGAGAAAAAAATTAAAACAATTTATTGCAATACTCATTTTGTTTTACTTAAAAGCCAAGATAAGTTCACTAGTTCCTAGTGTATTGTATAAAAAAATGAACATTGAAATCTCACAGCTGCTGGTAGCCCATGTACAAACTGGGGAACACATAAAATCCTACACTTTGAAAATAAACATACATGTGAAGTTAATAAAGATAAATTGGCCATTTCAAATAAACATATTTGTACTTAAGTAAAGATAAATAAACCATCCTAATTATTTCGGTGCTGAAAAAATGCGAAACTGTCGTCTGTAACGCGGATCGAATGACAAAAGCCCACATCTCCAATCACCGAAAACGGCTGCAAATCCTTAGCAATAAACAACCCGCACTGCCTTTGTTATTTTTGTGTGTCTCTCTGAACCAGTTGGGTATGTTTGCTTGAAAGATTCAGCGAGGGATTGTTGCCATTTGGAGGACTTTATTACCTTCTCCTGTGATAGACAGTGATATTGCTGGGTGATGGCGCTGCAGATGTGCAGTCATGGTTATATGTGTAAAACAATGCTTGCACACAGTTATTTTTTGTTCACCGTTTTTTCTTTTATTGGCATTATACTTACCAGCAAAACCGAAATGTCCTCACACCGCAGATTTGAAAGACGCCGGCGCTTTCTCGTACTGTTGCCTCACTTCGCCGGCGCTTCGTTTTACTGTTGCCTCAGCCTCACTTCACCGTCGCTTGCCATGTTAAAGTGTGGAATGATGGTTAGCGCCCCCTAACTTTAAAGCATAGTGATTGGATATTTACTCGCGGGGAGGAGTTTCCTCATCTCAGGTCATGGACTTACAGGCACACACTTAATTTCGGGAGATATAAAACGCACATGAATTATTTAAACGCTAAACCGAGAAAACCGTAATGCACAAGCGCGTATTGAACCGTGGAGGTCGTACCGAACGGTTCAATATTATATTGAGAGCTGTGGCATCCCTAGTAGATATATTATATGAGCGATTTGCTTTGTTTACCAAATAAGTGGATCTAATTGGATTTGCATTGTAAATATTAAATAAAAGTTAAAAAGGTGTTATTTTTTTATTATTTTATATATTAAGTTTATAGTTTTGATACTCCCAAAAATGATTCTGCATAAATCCACAGATTTGTTTACAAAATTCTTAGCAGAAATAGCAAAAAATGTCCGCAGATTCTGTCTGGTCCTAGTTATAAGTCAGAAATTAGGCAGCCTCATGTAATATAAAGTCAATGGAGAGGGTTGGATTGTTTTCCCCTCTGTGTGGATGTGGCGTAAATGGCTGCATTTACACTGCATGATTCAAGTGACCCAATTCTGATTTATTTATTTATTTTTCTCCCCTGTGGCACAGATCATATATGGCCCACATATGTTTAAGCATGGATCATATGGGTTCTGATTACTCAGATCAGATTCAGGCCTGTTGAAGTTTGTTCAAAATGAAACGTCTCAATGCTTGTTGCACGTTAGGCCTGCACGATATTGAAGAAGTCTGACATTGCAATATTTTGTTTTGTTGTGACATATATTGACATATATCTTGGCATTTCTGTGTGGAGTTTGCATGTTCTCCCTTGGTTGGTGTGGGATTCCTCCGGGTGCTCCGGTTTCCCCCACAGTCAAAACACATGCTTAAAATTGGTCGTAGTGTATGAGTGTGTGTGTGTGAATGAATGTGGATGGGTGTTTTCAAGTACTGGATTGCTGCTGGAATAGCATTCGCTGCGTAAAACATGCTGGAATAGTTGGCGATTCCTTATGCTGTGGCAACTCCTGATAAATAAGGGACTAAGCTGAAGGAAAATGAATGAATGAATGAATGATTTGCATGAGTCCCAATCTTTAAATCTGAAATACAAGGACAGAGGAAGCTTTTATATTGTCATGTAGCTTAAGATAATGCATTTAAACATGTCAACAAGGGATAGAGAGAGAGAGAGGGAGAGAGATAATATAAAATAATAATATATGATATATAATAATATACAATAATAACTTATGTTTGATTGTAACTTTAACTTAATTTGATTGTAATGCAATATGTCAGTGTCATAATGTCACAGTCGCTAAACACATTTTGAATTGAATTGACCATCCACTGTGTCAACAATATAAACATAAAACTATTGCTTACGTCAGGTGCATAAATCATTCTATGGACGTGACATTAACAATACATTCTTGTTTTTTAAAAAGCCCAGGTTTAAGGGGATGACCAAATGAGAATTATACTGTCATAAACTATAACAAAACATCTTGCCAAAAAAAAAACAACCCAGCAACCTCTGAACAGATTAAATTCAGGCGTGGAGAAAATAGCGCTCTTTTATTATCATCAGTCAATTCCCGCTGTTTTTTTTTTCTTGAGGTCACTGCATGTTTGCATGTGCAGTGTAAATGCAGACATCAGATACCAGTCACTTAAAAAAAAATAAGCAGGTCAACAAATAAAATCCAGTCACAAATTCAGGCCTGACCCTCTGCAGTGTAAATGCAGGCTTTGTGTCTATTTACACTGCTTCCCCAACACAGCTGCTGTGGCATGAAGAAGTAACCTTTTGTTTCTGCGGTTTGCTAACAACTTTTTAAACACGTTGTAAATCTTGTAAGGCTAAACTAATCGTCGATGTGATTATGTTTGCCCACTTTCTTCCTGGAGAAGTGCACAATTTATCAGCCTGCGACAAAATGCGAGGTGCTCCTGTTTGATTAATAATGTTTTAATGTTCACCTATTGCAGAGGTGTTCACTGTGGCCTGTAGTACAACAGTACTGTCTCTCTCTCTCTCTCTCTCTCTCTCTCTCTCTCTCTCTCTCTCTCTCTGTCTGTCTGTCTGTCTGTCTATCTATCTATCTATCTATCTATCTATCTATCTATCTATCTATCTATATATCTATCTGTCTGTCTGTCTGTCTGTCTGTCTGTCTGTCTGTCTGTCTGTCGTTCTGTCTATCTATCTGTCTGTCTATCTATCTATCTATCTATCTGTCTGTCTGTCTGTCTGTCTGTCTGTCTGTCTGTCTGTCTGTCTGTCTGTCTGTCTGTCTGTCTGTCTGTCTGTCTGTCTGTCTGTCTATCTATCTATCTATCTATCTATCTATCGTTCTATCTATCTATCGTTCTATATATCTATCTATCTATCTATCTATCTATCTATCTATCTATCTATCTATCTATCGTTCTATCTATCTATCGTTCTATCTATCTATCTATGTATCTATGTATCTATCTATGTATCTATCTATCTATCTGTCTATCTATCTGTCTGTCTATCTGTCTGTCTGTCTGTCTATCGTTCTATCTATCTTTCTATCTATCTATCTGTCTGTCTATCTATCTATCTATCTATCTATCTATCTATCTATCTATCTATCTATCTATCTATCTATCTATCTATCTATCTATCTATCTATCTATCTATCTATCTATCTATCTACAATTTTTGATTCATTTATAACAATTTAGAATCGTGTCTCTCTCTCTCTCTCTCTCTCTCTCTCTCTCTCTCTCTCTCTCTCTCTCTCTCTCTCTCTCTCTCTCTCTCTCTCTCTCTCTCTCTCTCTCTCACTCTTGACTGAACACGTCCAGACTTCAATCGATGCTAGTTTTGGACTTGAGAGCAGCTGTCAGAAAAGTCAATATCAGGGCTCTAGCGTCCACATGTGTAAAGCGTCGCTCCGTCACACGTGGCTCAGGCTTATTTGGCCAAACTCACAATTTGAGATCAGATTGATTTCTATTCATGAAGGTGAATTTGAGTCCAACTGGTCCACAATGCTTTGGGTCAGACAATTCTATTGGAAAACAGGAGAGAAATCCATACACTCTTCTTTCTATCTGTTCTTTCTTTCTGCTGTCTGTCTCTCACTTGTTCATTTATTCTTTCTTTTTTGGGGTTTGTTTCTGTTGATTGTTTCTTGTTCTTTGGTGGTTCTGTTGTTTAGTTCATTCAGTCTATTAGTCTATATCTGTTGTTCTAAAGTTGTCTATATATCTATTGCTTTGATCGATCTGTCTATCATTCAATCTATAGTTCTGTTATCTGTCTATTCTATCCATCCATCCATTTTTTGTTTTATCTATTCCTCTATCAAATCAATCATTCTTTCTTTAGTTCCATCCTTTCATCCATTCATCCATCCATCCATCATTCTATTGTTCCATCCGTTTATATTTCTTTTGTTCCATCCATCCTTCTTTCTTTTATTTCATCTGTTCTTCTTTCTTTTGTCCCTTCTATTCATCAATCAATCCATCCATCCATTGACCCATCCATCACTCTTTTTTCGTATTGTCCATCTGTCCATTCGTCTGTCCATTCTTTCTTTTCGTCCATCCATTCATTATTCTTTTCATCCATCTATCCATGCATCATTCTTTTTTTATTCATCCATCCATCCATCCATCCATCTGCCATTCTTTCTTTTTGTCCATCTATCCATCCATCCATCCATCCATCAATCATTCTTTTTTTTTCCATCCATCCATCCGTCATTCTTTCTTTTTGTCCATCTATCTATCCATCTATCCATCCATCCATCCATCCATCATTCTTTTTGTCCATTCGTCCATCCATTCTTTCTTTTGTCCATCCACCCATCTATCCATTATTCTTTCTTTTTGTCCATCCATCCATCTATCCATTATTCTTTCTTTTTGTCCATCCATCCATCAATCCATCCATCATTATTTCTTTTCATTTATCTGTCCATTCATCATTCTTTTTGTCCATCTGTCTGTCCATTCTTTCTTTTTGTCCATCCGTTTGTCCATACTTTTTTATTTATCCGTCCATACATTCTTTCTTTTGGTTCATCCGTCTATCCAACTATCATTCTTTCTATCTTTCCATCCATCCATCCATCCATCCATCATTCTTTTCACCCATTCATTCATCCATCCATCCATCATTCTTTTCATCCATCCATCCATCCATCATTTTTTCTTTTCATCCATCCATCATTCTTTTTTTGTCCATTCGTCCATCCATTCTTTCTTTTTGTCCATCCGCCCATCTATCCATTATTCTTTCTTTTTGACCATCCATCAATCCATTTATCCGTCCATCCATCCATCCATCCATCCATCCATCATTATTTCTTTTCATTTATCTGCCCATCCATCATTCTTTATTTTCGTTCATCCATCATTCTTATCCATCCATCCATCCATCCATCCATGCATCCATCCATCTTTCTTTTCATCCATCCATCCAAATTTGTGGAATTGTTTGTTCTGGTATTGTGTGCTGTTGTACACTATTGTGTACTATTTGTTCTTTTCTCTCGTTTGTCCGTTCTACTGTTTTTTTTTTACAGTTTGTCTATCTATCTATTAATCTATCTAGTTTTTCATGGATTATTTGTTCTGCTGATGTTTGTTTGCTGTATTGTTGCTTCTTGTTGTGAATTGTAAGTTGTCCATTTGTTCTTTCATTTGTTTCCTTTATTATCATTTCTAATTCATATTTCATTTCATATTGCTCCCTTGTAGTTTATATTATGTTCTATTAATCATTTGTTGTTGTTTTTTTGTTCCACCAAGTGTGCTGTTATTTGTCTGTTCTTTACCTAGTTTGTTTTGTTCTTTCACTCCTTTGGTGTTTGTTTATTTTTTGCTTGGCTCTATTGGTCACATTCATCATATCCACTTCATGTTCTTGTTATGGTTGGTTCAGTCATTTGTTCTATTATTCGTTGCGTTCCTCATTCTGTCAATTGTTCAATCATTAAGTGTCGCTCTGTGGCACTTGCCTCCCTTCTACTCTATTTCTATTGATGACTGTGAATTTGATATACCCATTCACGTTGTTCAGATGATTAAATTGTAAAAGATGTTAGTGATCGATTCGCTCCTGCAGTGATCAATATGTGGAGCAGGATGCTGAATTCTCCATCAGAATGTTCCTCCATGTCTGGATGGTACGGAGGCAGGGGTGTTGTCGTGGTGATTCGGGAGGTGTGATGTTATTATGCTGTGTTGAGGACGTCATGTTGCTATGGTGATTGTCGTGGTGGTATAACAGAACTTATGGTGATATGAGAGATGATGGGGTTTGTGTTGTTCTGAAGCGTTCATTTGAAGTTGTTTATGTAATTGAACACAGAATCTAAATGGTAAACTCTAATGTATGTAGACTGTGTTGATTGAGAACAGCTTGAGTTAGTTTCAGTCACCTGTCACACTTTCCCCCCTATAAGCATTTGAAGAACGTTAAGAGGATTTGAGTTTGAAAATGAGACAATTATGACAACAGCGTCTGAAAAGATTTACTCTGAGACATTTGCTGATGTCAATCCTACTGCTCAGATTTACTCCTGAGGGAAAACACACACATCTGTCTCAGTTTCAGAAGTCTCAACATCTTAGTGCTAATGTTTGGCTTTTATTTACATCTCAGGTTAAATGTGTGTATCTATCCATCCATCCATCCATCCATCCATCCATCCATGCATCCGCCCATTTGCTCATCTGCCCATCCATCCATCTATCCTTCCACCCGTCCATCTGCTCATTTGCCCATCCGTCTGCTCATCTGCCCAACCATCTGCCCATTTTCTCATCAACCCATCCATCCTTCCGCTCATCCATCTGCTCATCCGCTCATCTATCCATCCATCCTTTCGCCCATCCATCCGCCCATTTGCTCATCCGCCCGTCCATCCATCCTTTCACCCATTCATCTGTCATCCGTCTATCCATCTGCTCATCTGCCCATCCATCCGCCCATTTGCTTATCCGCCAATACATCCATCCACCCATCCACCCATCCGCCCATCTATCTGCTCATCCACCCATCTATCCACCCATTTGCTCATCCGCCCATGCATCCACTCATCCGCCCATCCATCCACTCATCCGCCCATCCATCTGCTCATCTGCCCATCCATCCGCCCATTTGCTTATCCGCCAATACATCCATCCGCCCATCCACCCATCCGCCCATCTATCTGCTTATCCACCCATCTATCCACCCATTTGCTCATCCGCCCATGCATCCACTCATCCGCCCATCCATCCACTCATCCGCCCATCCATCTGCTCATCTGCCCATCCATCCGCCCATTTGCTCATCCATCCGCCCATTTGCTCATCCACCAATCCATCCATCCATCCGCCCATCTATCGGCTCATCCACCCATCCATCCGCCCATTTGCTCATCCACCCATGCATCCACTCATCCGCCCATCCATCCACTCATCCGCCCACCCATCTGCTCATCTGCCCATCCATCTGCCCATTTGCTCATCCGCCAATCAATCCATCCCTCCGCCCATCTGCCCATCTATCCGCTCATCCACCCATTCATCCGCCCATTTGCTCATCAGCCCATCCATCCACTCATCCGCCCATCCATCCATCCACTCATCCACCCATCCATCTGCTCATCTGTCCATCCATCAGCCCATTTGCTGATCCGCCAATCCATCCATCCGCCCATCTATCTGCTCATCCACCCATCCATCCACTCATCCGCCCATCCATCTGCTCATCTGCCCATCCTTCTGCCCATTTGCTCATCCACCAATCCACCCGTCTATCTGCTCATCCACCCATCTGCCCATTTGCTCATCCGTCCATCCATCCACTCATCCGCCCATTCATCCATCTATCAGCCATCCATCCATCTATCCACCCATCCATCCATCCGTCTGCCCATCTGTCTGTCCATCCATCCATCTGCCCTTTCATCCATCCATCCATCCATCCATCCATCCATCCATCCATCTGTCATTTTATCTTTTTGTCATTTATCTTTGTCTTTTTATCATTCTATTTTTCATTAATCATCAATTGATCATTCTATCCATCAGTCCATCATTATATTGGTCTATCATTCCATCTATCGCTCTGTCTTTCTGTGTTCTATCTGTGTTATTCTATATGTCCATCCCTCCATCTTCCTATCATTTTATGGCTCTATCATTCTGTCATTCTATCTCTATCATTCTGTCATTTTATCTATTGTGCTGACGTTCTATCTATCATTCTGTCGCTTTATCTGTCATTATATCTATCTATCAATCATTTTAGCGATCTATTAATTATTCTATCGATTTGTCTATTGTTCTATCGCTTTGTCATTTTATCTGTCTATCAATCATTATATCAATAATTCTATCTATCTATCTATCTATCTATCTATCTATCTATCTATCTATCTATCTATCTATCTATCTATCTATCTATCTATCTATCTATCTATCTATCTATCTATCTGTCGTTCTATCTGTCGTTCTATCTGTCGTTCTATCTGTTCGGTCTCTATTGCTGTCTATCTTTTCTCTTTCTATCCATTGATTGTTCTATGTATCTTTCTGTCATTCTATCTATTGTTTTATGTATCATTCCATCCATTTGTCCATCCATCCATCTGTCCATCCACCATTCTGTCATCCATCTGTCCATGCATCTATCTGTCTGTCCATCTGTTCATCCATCCATCCATCATTCTGTCATTCTATCTGTTGTTCTATCTATCATTTCATCAGTCCATCCTACCCATCCATCCATCTGTGCATTCTACCCATATACCCATCGTTCAATCCATCATTCTATCCATCAGCCCTTTGAGGTTAAGTTGATGCATCAGTCAAATAACAGAGAACTTGAAGGTGAACTTCAGTGTTTTTCAGCCCACTCTCTCTCCTTCTATAATCTCTCCTGAATCTGGCTAGTCAATGAGGAATTAATGTTGGGGCTTGATTTAAGCTGTAAGGATTTGATTGGTTTGCGTAAAGCGTATGTATTTGACAGGTGGATGAAAAATATGAGGGCTTGGTAAGAAAAGCAATTTCAGAGGTGGAGCAAGTTATTATGTTTTGATGAAAGACTGTGGGGGTGAGCACCTTTTTTCCCCCTTCAAAATAACATGCACTGATTAATAAGTCACAACAGAAGCAGTAAACAGGGGGCATTTTTGACTTCATGAGTTATAAAATCTGTCCACCTCGATTGGTTCAAGAGTTTTTATATAGAAAGACACTTTGAGATTCTCTCTGAGTGATTTACTGTGTTTTCTGCAACTTGCGTGACTTGAGAAGATCCTTGAAGATGTACAGCATAGAGCAAAGAAATGTTTAAATGACAGTCTTTTTAAATCCCACAAACACTAACGCTAGGATGTTGTGTTTTAATGCCAGCCTTATCTATCTTATCATTCTATCTATCTGTTGTTCTATCTATCATTCTATCATTCAATCGCTCTATATATGTTTATTGTTATGTCTTTATCCATCCATCCATCCATCATTCTTTCTATCTATCTGTCTATCTATCTATCTATCTATCTATCTATCTATCTATCTATCTATCTATCTATCTATCTATCTATCTATCTATCTATCTATCTATCTATCTATCTATCTATCTATCTATCGTTCTATCTATCTATCATTCTATCTATCGTTCTATCTATCTATCCATCGTTCTATCTATTCGTCTATCGTTCTATCTATCGTTCTTTCTATCTATCTATCTATCTATCTATCTATCTATCTATCTATCTATCTATCTATCTATCTATCTATCTATCTATCTATCTATCTATCTATCTATCTATCTATCTATCTATCTATCGTTCTATCTATCTATCATTCTATCTATCGTTCTATCTATCTATCCATCGTTCTATCTATTCGTCTATCGTTCTATCTATCGTTCTTTCTATCTATCTATCTGTCTGTCTGTCTGTCTGTCTGTCTGTCTGTCATTCTATCTATCATTCTATCTATCTATCTATCTATCTATCGTTCTGTCTATCTATCTATCGTTCTATCTATCTATCATTCTATCTATCGTTCTATCTATCTATCCATCGTTCTATCTATTCGTCTATCGTTCTATCTATCGTTCTTTCTATCTATCTATCTGTCTGTCTGTCTGTCTGTCTGTCTGTCTGTAGTCTATCTATCTATCTATCTATCTATCTATCTATCTATCTATCTATCTATCTATCTATCTATCTATCTATCTATCTATCTATCTATCTATCTATCTATCTATCTATCTATCTATCTATCTATCTATCTATCTATCTATCTATCTATCTATCGTTCTATCTATCATTCTATCGTTCTATCCATCATTCTATCTATCTATCGTTCTTTCTATCTATCTATCTATCTATCTATCTATCTATCTATCTATCTATCTATCTATCTATCTATCTATCTATCTATCTATCTATCTATCTATCTATCTATCTATCTATCTATCTATCTATCGTTCTATCTATCGTTCTATCTATCTATCTATCTATCTATCTATCTATCTATCTATCTATCTATCTATCTATCTATCTATCTATCTATCTATCTATCTATCTATCTATCTATCTATCTATCCATCGTTCTATCTATCTATCCATCGTTCTATCTTTTTGTCTATCTATCTATCTATCTATCTATCTATCTATCTATCTATCTATCTATCTATCTATCTATCTATCTATCTATCTATCTATCTATCTATCTATCTATCTATCTATCTATCTATCTATCTATCTATCTGTTGTTGTTGTGTCATTGTATATTTTTGTCATTCTATATATCTATTATTCTGTTGTTCTACATATCTATCTTTTTTTCTATATATCTATCTATCCTTCAATATATCGTCCTATATATAATTTGGTCTATCAATCGTATTATCTATCATTCTTCTATCATTGTATGTTGTTCTGTTGTTTATTCCATCATTCGTACTTTCATTCATCATATCACTCTATTGTTCTGTCTATTGTTCGTTCTATTGTACGTTTTGTTCTTTCTATCGTTATATTTGAAATCATTTTCTTTTTTAATCACACAGAAGCTACCTTAAGATATGCCTTGTTTAAATGCCGATTCAATCTAATCTATCATAATCATTCCGAAAACATCCCAATGTACAGCACACTCGACTCAACAACAACAAGAAATCCATTTATAGTGCAAATGAAAGAGAACGGATGTAAACGCACAAACACAAAATAATAAAATAACAGAGTCCCGCGGGACAGAGATTAGCTCTCAGCACAGGGAAGGAGATGCAGATTTCAGCAGTCTAAACTCTCGTTTGCTGGCTGAAGAGATGAGGATTTGACAGCAGACAGCATGTCCGCGATGATGGAGAGCAGCAAACAGCTATTTGTTGGTCCGCCTCCGCGCAGACAGCGTGATGGATGAGGAAACGTGTTCGCTGCCATTAGCATGAGGGCTAAATCAGTGGTCTGTGCTGGACCTCTGCCACTCTCGCTGCTCACTCTCCGTGTTCATTAGCTTCTCTGAACCACCTGAAGACTTTGATTTATCATCTTAGAGTTTGGAAAAACCTGAACATGCCCTTGGGGATCAATAATGTATGCATGTCTGTCTGCATCAGCAAACAAGGGTAGAAATCAGCCTCATAGGCTGTTTATTCTGAAGGGCATTACTTTTTTTGTTATTGTGCTGTTTTACACCTCATATAAACACTCTGGCCAAACTTTTATAATAATTAAATCACATTTTTGAAAGGCAATCAATAGTATTTATTAGAAAAATATTTATTTAACTACTTCTTCTTATTAGTATCACAGTAATGTGAAAATATTTGTTGTACAGTGTCACAAAATTATGCTATATTGACGCGAGTACCCTCAGCTGTATCTCATCTAGACTAATGTGCTGCAGGAGAGGGTGAAGTCTAGATGGGATACATCTGAGGATACTCACATCAATATTGCATAATCTAATAAAATACAATCGTATTAGATTTTGCTATATTGATGTGAGTATCCTCAGCTGTGTCCCATATAGCTAATAAGATACAATTAATGTGTAATTTAATAAATAATATATAATATATAATGGGCCCATTACCCATATAACAATTAATACAATTATTATTAAGCTGTTTAAAACTCAAACTGTATGTTCTGTCACATATTTGACAATCGTAGTTTTGAAATTTACCAATTCATTTACAACATTATTAATAATAATAGTAATAATCATAGTAATACTTCTAATTTCAACCTAAAACCATTTTAATACGGTATTTTTTGAGTTGTATGCGTGCTATCATTGTACATTAGTGTTTCTCTTCCACTCTGTAAGAATGAAACGCGCAGTGCTTGTGTTTGCAGTGGACGTCTTTGAGCTTCTCCACATAAAGCGTTCTGCTGGCCTCTGTTTACGAGCTCTGGTTTCACATCACTATAGATCTGCAGTTCTCAGCTGCTTAAACACAAACGCCCTCATCAGCGCTTCTGCTGCTCTCGTATTGATCAGAGATTCGGGATGCAGGAGTGAATGTTGCCTTCACTATGGAGAGAGATTCAGGAGGAAATCTGGCACCAGCAGGACACCCGATCTCTGAAAGATATTGGAGATACATGACATCATTATAATGATGATAATATTGCATGCTTTAATGCAAGCTTACATATCAGAGATGCATTGGCTTCTTAAAGGCTTCATGATATTAAAATAATCTTTTATCTTTAGATGTTAGTATCAGTATGTTAGATTTTAAGGTATCAATAAGCTAGTGTGTCTCCAAAAGAGCAGATATAAATTTAGCAGATATAAACCTGGTATAAACATACAAACCCTGCAGTTTATTACTTCCTCCTAAATGCATCAATAATCTTTTTTACCGTCACCTCATACTTGAGTTTCCCATCATCTTCTGACCAGTCAAATACTCTCTAGTGTATGAAATGCCCCGCCCCCTTCTTCTCATTGGCTTTTCATTTGATGCACTTGAGCTCTCTGTGTCGAAGCACAACTGTTTCAAAACACTGCACTGAAGCATGATCCGAACACCCAGGTCATGTGACTAAAGTGTTTAGAAACACCCAGGTCACATGACCAAAGCAATTCAAAGCATTGGTCATTTCAGAGGACTTTCTGGGTTTGACTGCCAGGGTCGAAAAAAAGCTCAAGGCAAAACAAGACAAGAAGACGCTTGTGTGTGTGCAAGAGTGGTCTATAAATAGTCTGTGTAACAAGTCCTTTATCAGCTTCCAGCTGTGTGTGTGTAATCATTGGAGAACCGGAACAGGTGTGTGTGAGTTGCATGACGGGATTTGTGGTTCATAAGGTAACAGGATTGTAGTCCGGGTGATGGTGTATGGTAACCAGCGATCTGCAAGCCTGGATCGCTGGTGATCGTGACAATAACAGTGGTTTGTTCTGCAGACAATCCAAAACAAATATTGCTTAAGGGTGTTAATAATATTGAGCTTAAAATTCTTTTACAAAATTAAAAACGGCTTTTTTTCTTGCTAAAATAAAACAAATAAGACTTTCTCCAGAAGAAAAAATATTATAGCAAATACTGTGAACAATTCCTGAATCTGTTCAACATCATTTGGAAAACATTTGAAGAAAAAACAAAACAAAATTCACAGGAGGGCGAATAACTTAGGTTTCAACTGTGTGTGTATACACACTCACCGGCCACTTTATTAGGTACATCTGTCCAGCTGCTCGTTAACGCAAATTTCTAATCAGCCAATCACATGGCAGCAACTCAATGCATTTAGGCATGTAGACATGATCAAGACGATCTGCTGCAGTTCAAACTGAGCATCAGAATGGGGAAGAAAGGTGCAATGTTTCAATGCCACAGCCTACCTGAGTATTGTTGCTGACCATGTCCATCTCTTTATGACCACAGTGTCTCCATCTTCTGATGGCTACTTCCAGCAGGATAGCACGCCATGTCATAAAGCGTGAATCATCTCAGACTGGTTTCTTGAACATGACAATGAGTTCACTGTACTCAAATGGCCTCCACAGTCACCAGAGCTCAATCCAATAGAGCACCTTTGGGATGTGGTGGAACAGGAGATTTGCATCATGGATGTGCAGCCGACAAATCTGCAGCAACTGTGTGATGCTATCATGTCAATACCAGAACCATGTTGAATCTCTGCCACAAAGGATTAAGACAGTTCTGAAGGCAAAAGGGGAACAGCCCATTATCAAAACGGTGTACCTAATAAAGTGGCCGGTGAGTGTATGTTTTTGAAACTATGAATGCTACTTACGAAGTAATACACAGAACTTTATTTTTATTGATTATAGAATTTTAGTAATAATAAAATTATAGTAGTAATAAAAAACTATTGGAATATATATAAACACTGGAAGCCAAACATCATCGGCGCATACCTGTGAACCCTCTCATTTTTCCCGGGTTTCTCCCGTATTTTACAGTTCTGTCCCGCCTTCATGCCATAAAGGTATTTTCCCGTATTTTCCCGTATTTTCAGTCTTTCTCTGAAGGGTGGCAAATATTACATTAAAGAGCCGAGACTCCCTATACGCAACCTATACTGCCGAACCACCAGGGGTCGCCCCTTGCTCTTAAATGTGAGTCTGTTCTGTGCTTTTGCATTGTTTAGGCATGAAAACACTTTGAATTTAATATAAAAATGGCAGGATTGCCTTCTTTTTTCATTATTATTATTTTTTTAGGGGTTTTCATCTTTATTTTGACAGGACAGTAGATAGAATTGACAGGAAAGTGTGGGGAGCAGAGAGAGGGGAAGGATTGGCACAGGACCTCGAGGCGGAAATCGAACCCGAGTCGCCACAAACGCCAGAGTGCATGTGTCGATACACTTTCCACTACGCCATAGGCACCGACAGGATTGCCTTCTTTTTCATTATAGGTGCCGTCTCCCCTTCATGATCAATCCTCAAAACAGTCATGTAGCAGTGCGTGACTGTCAGCTGACGCGCTCCATAGTGATAAATAGACGCTGTTTCCCGAACGGATTCTGTATACGTGATTTAAAACAGAGCGATAGTCTGGGTTTTGGGTGCGTGTTTGAACAGACATATACACATAATTAATAATAATAACATCTAAAGATGTCGATCTTGGTGTTTTTTTTTCAAACACAACTAATTTTGTCATAAATGAGCATAAAAAGTAAGGAAAGCAATCGAAAGCTTTCATTATAACGTTATATCTGTGCATTTTTAAAGTGACACCTGATATTTAATGTGATCAAATGGAAAAAATCTAAATAAATAAGAGATTCATTCGTTGCTCTAATCAGAATGTGTAAGTTATACAGTGAAGAAACGGCTAATGAGATTTGATAGCTTGATTCTATTTCATTATAATAGCTTTTAATTTTAATAAGCTGAACTGTTTGCTAATGCATTTGCTGCTAATGGGGGGGATCCCTTATTATGGTGGTTATATCCCTTATTTTCACACCCCAACGTTGACGGGTATGCATCGGCGTCTCTATTGACTTTCACTGTGACATTACACAAAATATCTTCTTTCACAGAGGTGCGTCAGCAGCTGAGTAAATGTTGATTTTGGGTGGATTATCCGTTTCAGAGCTGATCTGCCAGTGGTTTATCTGGGGACGCAGTGATATCTGCATTTAGGAGAACAGTGAAATGTCACAGCGGCAGACTGTTTTCATCATCATCATCGTTCAGCTGGGATGAGCTGGGAGCAAGACTTCCTCGCCTGCTTGACTTTAGAGCAGGTCTGGAGTGGCCCGGCCTCCTCGCAAGGTGAAAACAGGTTTTCAGCAGCTCAGTGAAGCGCTGTCCTCCCGCCGGGGCCTTCGTGCAAGCACAGCTAAGAGAATTTAAATGTCAGGAGCTTATTATGTCAACAAAATTTAGCGTCAGTCGGGTCTGCTTTAACGCATCCTCGAGTCTGTTGCTATATAAGCTCAAAATTGCGATGCATTATTGATAAATACGCATGAAACATTCCACTGAGTTGCAGTCAGAAGAGTATGAAAGCATATGAGAGTTGTAATGTAATATGCACAATGAAAAGTTCAATATGAAAACATTGCAATGCATTTCTGTTTTTTAAAATTGTAAATGTAATATCAGAAAAAATTAGAATTTTATATTTTATTTTATTATTAATAGTAATATAAATGGAATAAAAAGTAATGCACAAAATGACAAATTCAATATGAAAACATTGCAATGCATTTCTGTATTTAAAATCAGATTTTAAATACTAAATTCTAATTCATAAGACTTCGTATTATAAGACTTTGTATAATTCATAAGACTTCATCATTCTTATGACTTCGGTTGTACGAGAATGGACTATTTTTTACACTAAACCGCACCCCTAAACCCAACCGTCATTGGGGGTTTAGCACCAGTTGTACTAAAATGTACAAAGATCATACAAATTCATATGAATTAGCCACTAAATCAACAAGTTATGAATTGGCTTGAGATATCGTTGGTAAATCATGTACTAGTTTTATTTCTTTATGGTTGCAATGTAAATCGTAAATCGTTTTACTAAGAATAAAGCAAATACCACATCATATCATTTATTCCCTTTTCTGCAACGTATGTTTCATTATTTATTTATTTACAAACGTGTGTTGTTTTCAGAATAGGTTTGTCCGTGCTTTCATTATATTGTCATTTATTTATTCAGCATAAACATACTTTTTATAAATACCTGAAGTGTGTTTTAATTTAGCTTTACTATGGTACAATATCAATACGATTGCGTTATGACGTGGTTAAACGTCCGAAAGTGAACAAACAACCAAAGTAGACCGTTTTACCTGGTATCTATTAGAAACGGAGACTTTACAGCCATCTTATAATGTGCCATTTCCTATATACACTAGTATGAGATGCTGAAATGAAATGCTGATGGCTTGACCACATTCCTCTTACCAACGAACAAAAAAACATACCATTCAGAAACATCTCGCAAGAGTCGCGTTTGCATGGGTTCAGCTGTGTCCTCTTTATTTTGGACTCAGGCTCAGGCTGATACGGCCTCACTGACATTATTTACAGTCTATGGCAAGCCGGTTTTGCATTTAAACCTTTGTTCTGACTATCCATAAAGAAAGTACGGCAAGGGGTATTTAATGCTAAAACAGCTTGCCATAACAGTCTAACAGACAGCATGCAAGAGATGTTTCCTGGTGACGTGAAGTCGATCCGCCAATCACAACACATTAGGTTAGCTGACTAATCAGAGTCCTTTAAGGGCGGACCTTATAGGAGGAGCCAGGAAATATGATGGTTGTTTCCATGTTAGTTCAGTAGCTGTATAAAATGAAGGTAAAATATGTGAACAAATAACGTGATTTTTTACAAATGAATCACGAACACACATTGTTTAGCAGCCCATAAACACAAGCAGATCTTTAAAAAGCCATTGTGGACCACTGCTTTAATTAAACCACCAATAGCGATGCATTTAGTCAAATCACTTACACCCAAAAACAAGCATCTCCGTGACAGCCCTTCAAAATAAAAGTCTGGGATTTGCTTCAATTATTATGATTATTTAAAGAAATTGTGACTGAGATGACTGTAGTCTAGTAGAATGCATTTCTCAAGCTTATTCAAAATATATATAAAACAAATATGATGTTAAATACCTTCGTGCAAGCACAGCTAAGAGAATTTAAATGTCAGGAGCTTTTTATTTCAGCTAAATTTAGCCTCAGTTGGATGCACTTTAATGCATCAAGTCTGTTGCTATATAAGCTCAAAATTGCGATGCATTATTGATAAATACGCATGAAACATTTCACAGAGTTGCATGCAAGAGTATGAAGCATATGAGAATCATTATGAAATGTGATATGCACAATGGGAAATTCAATATGGAAACATTGCAATGCATTTCTGTATTTAACATCACATTTTCATTACTTATGTGCAAAGTTTGGTGCCAAAGAAAAATGACAACTTTATTATGTGATTTAGTATGTAAATCCAGCCAGATCTCATGAGGAAATGTAACTAAATTACGTCTTGTCAGTTTAGTGGCTAATTTGTACTAATTCATACGAGTTTAGTTGTGATATGAAATGGTACGATTTTTACACCAAACCTCATCCCTAAACCCAACCAGCATTGGGGGATTAGCAAATCATACTAAAATCTACAAAGATCATACAAATTCATAGGAATGAACTAAATCCAAAAGCTATGAATTGGCTTAATGTTATTGGATTAATGGCTACGAAGTATTGTTGATAAATCAACTACTAAATTTAATACTTTATAGGTTGCAAAGTTTAATTAAACCACCAATACTGTTGCATTTTGTCAAATCAATTACACACGGAAACAAGCATCTCCATGACAGGCCTTCAAAATAAAAGTCTGGGATTTTGATTCGATTATTATGGTTATTTCAAGGAATTGACTGAGATGACTGTAGTCTAGTAGAGTGCATTTCTCAAGCTTATTCAGAATATATGAAAAACAAATATGATTTTAAATGCCTTTGTGCAAGCACAGCTAAGAAAGTTTAATTGTCAGGAGCTTATTATTGATATATAAGCTCAAAATTGCGATGCATTGTTAATAAAAACACAAAGCTTTTTGCACTGAGTTGCAGTCAGTATGTCAGTATGAAAGCATTTGAGAATCATTATGAAATGTAATATGCACAATGAGAAATTCAATATGGAAACATTGCAATGCATTTCTGTTTTTAACAACACATTTTCATTACTTATGTGCAAAGTTTGGTGCCAAAGAAAAATGACAACTTTATTATGTGATTTAATATGCAAACCCAGCCTGATCTCATGAGGAAATGTAACTATATTACGTCTTGTCAGTTTAGTGGTTGATTTGTACTAATTCAGTGTTTAGTTGTACAAAAATGTATTATTTTTACACCAAACCCCATTCCTAAACCCAACCGTCATTAGGGGGAGTAGTAAATCGTACTAAAACGGTCAAAGATCATACAAATTCATATAAATTAGCTAAATCAAAAAATTATGAATTGGCATGAGGGATTGTTGGTAAATCATATACTAAATGTAATTCTTTATAGGTTGCAAAGTTTGATTAAACCACCAATAGCGATGCATTTAGTTAAATCACTTACACACAGAAACAAGCATCTCCATGACAGCCCTTCAAAATAAAAGTCTGGGATTTTAATTCGATTATTATGATTATTTGAAGGAATTATGACAGAAATTACTGTAATCTAGTACAGTGTTTCCCAACCCTGTTCCTGGAGGCACACCAACAGTACATATTTTGGATGTCTCCGTTATCTGACCCATTAACTTCAGGTGTTGGAGTCTCTTCTGATGTTATGATAAGATGATTCAGGTGTGTTTGATTAGGGAGAGAATGAAAATGTGGACTGTTGGTGTGCCTTCAGGAACAGGGTTGGGAAACACTGATCTAGTAGAATGCATTTCTCAAGCTTATTCATAAAATATATGACAAACAAATATGGTTTTAAACATCTTCATGCAAGCACAGCTAAGAGAATTTAAATGTTAGGAGCTTATTATTTCAACTAAATTTAGTGTCAGTCGGGTCTGCTTTAACGCATCCTCGAGTCTGTTTCTATATAAGCTCAAAATCGTGATGCATTATTGATAAATACGCATGAAACATTCCACTGAGTTGCATGCAAGAGTATAAAAGCACACGAGAGTTCATTTTGAAATGTAATATGCACAACAAGAAGTTCCATATGAAAACACTGCAATGCATTTCTGTGTCTCTTATTTAATTATAAATCAATCAGTCAATCAGGCAAACACGCAATTCAACCCCCAAAATGTTCAACCCAAAACTTCAGCATTGCATATTGTCATGGTTGTCCACATTTGAGCTGCAGTTGTATGTGCTGTTTGTTAATGGATCATCAGATAAAGCACAAAGAGAGCTCAGTCTCAATAGGTGCAGCTCAGGGTTTTCTGAGGCTGGTTTGATGCAGGCTGAATGCTAATTAAATTCTAATTACGTTTTGCAAATGAGCAATCAAGATGAGCAAATTAGGGTCAACTTCAGACTTCAATATCTGACAGACTGCCAGGACTCTGAGGAAGGAGCTTTTAGATGGAGTGAGAACCAGTGTCCGGTGATATACACACTGCTCAGCATAAACCACCACACACACTTCTGAAAATCAAGAGTTTGATCTATTTCTCAGTGAATATAGAGTGTAAATGTTGGTGCATTTAAACAAAACCGTTTTATTAAATAGTGATGTTCAATAGAGGTGGCTCAGCGGTTAGCACTGTCACCTCACAGCAAGAAGGTTGCTGGCCATTTGGCATTTCTGAGTGGAGTTTGCATGTTCTCCCCGTGTTGGCGTGGGTTTCCTCTTGGTGCTCCGGTTTCCCCCACAGTCTAAACACATGCGCTATAGGGGAATTGATGAACTAAATTGGCCATAGTGTATAAGTGTGTGTGAATGAGTGTGTATGAGTATTTCCAAGTACTGGGTTGTTGCTGGAAGGACATCCGCTGTGCAAAGCATATGCTGGAATAGTTGGCGGTTCACTCCGATGTGGTGACCCCTGATAAATAAGGGACTAAGCCGAAGGAAAATGAATGAATGAATGAATGAATGATATTCATTAAAATAAGAGTTTTTCACTGAACATCTTTAGGAATAGAGAGATAATACATTTAAATTAATATGAGGTGTTGCCAAAAAGAAAATCAAAAACTCTAAAATTTCTACTTAATTTACTTAATTTTAGACATTTTTAAAAATATTTTATACTATTTTTATAATTTATTGATCATTTATATACTATTTTTCCCCTAACATATTAATTTTGGTGTAATTAAAAACTATTTAGTATTAGTAATTTATTAGACACAATTGAATAATTCGATTCAGAGCTCTCCGTCTCCACAGATAAGTCCTAACAGTTATATAATGCTATCCAAGGCTCATGTCAGGCAGTCCGACCACTCGGTACTTAAAAAAAACCAAATATATATGCAAAAGTGTGTTTACTACTTTGAGTTTTTTCTTGTTTCTACTCTAAATTACTAAAAATGCTGAAACCAAGTAGCTAATTTTAGGCATATAAATATGATCTTATAAAAGTATGATCTTATTTTCTGAAATAATGAATCAGTTTTACTTCAAAACAAGCTAAATTACCTGCCGTTGGTGTAAGTGAAATAATGTTATTTCAATGTGAAAACAAGAATACATTTACATTTAGTCATTTAGCAGATGCTTTTATCCAAAGCGACTTACAAATGAGGACAAGGAGGCAATTCACACAACTATAAGAGCAGCAGTGAACAAGTGCTGTAGACAAGTTTCAGGTGTGTAAAGTCTAAGAAGTAAAGCATTAGTAATGTTTTTGAGAGAGAGTACAGTTAGTGGTATAGCCAGAGAGAAAGTTACAGATTAGGAAGGAAAGTGGAGACTAAATAGTTGAGTTTAGTCGTTTCTTGAAGACAGCAAGTGACTCTGCTGTTCTGATGTAGTTAGGGAGTTCATTCCACCAACTGGGCAGATTGAATGTGAGAGTTCGGGAAAGTGATTTCTTCCCTATTTGGGATGGAACAACGAGGCGACGTTCATTCACAGAACGCAAGTTTCTGGAGGGCACATACATCTGCAGAAGTGAGAGCAGATAAGAAGGAGCAAAGCCAGAGGTCGCTTTGTAAGCAAACATCAGAGCTTTGAATTTGATGCGAGCAGCAACTGGCAGCCAGTGCAAACGGGTGAGTAGCGGAGTGACATGTGCTCTTTTGGGTTCATCAAAGACCACTCGTGCTGCTGCGTTCTGAAGCAGCTGAAGAGGTTTGATAGAGTTAGCTGGAAGCACGGCTAGTAGAGAGTTGCCATAATCCAGTTTGGAGAGAACAAGAGCTTGAACAATGAGTTGAGCTGCATGTTCAGATAGGAAGAGTCGGACCTTTCTGATGTTATAGAGTGCGAATCTGCAAGATCGAGCAGTTCTAGAAATGTGCTCAGAGAAGTTTAGTTGGTCATCAATCGTTACTCCAAGGCTTTTTACCATTTTAGATGCAGTGATGGTTGCGCCATTCATCTGGATTGAAAAGTTATGGTGTAGAGTCGGGTTGGCAGAAACTTTAAGCATTTCCGTTTTATTTTACATGCCCCATTGGAAGATTATTTTGCTTGTTGTAAGCTCATTTTGAAAAACATTTTGACTTATTATTTCTGAAAACAAGACCATATGTTATTGGTTGTCTAAACAAGGCTTCTTGGTTTAAATTTTGTAGGTATTTGGACTAGAAATGAGACAAAAACATGGGCATGGTGTAAATGCACAGCACAGGTATGAGCTTATTTCCACATTATGTGGTCATGATAACATGGTATTATTGCCTTCAGTGATTTCCTAAAGATAAATACCAGACAAAAACACAACTGGAATACCTGCAGCAGTCACCATCGTTGATCTCATATGAAGTAAGAGTGTGTTGTAGTGTTGTCCCATTTATTAGGGGGAAAATGTGAAGCTCTTCCCCTTTACACTTTGGTCTTTATTTCAAGACCTATGCACAAAGCCTAAAGCGCATTGTACAATAGTATTAAGGGTTATTTTAAGGATGGATACATTTTATCCATTTTATTTTTATCCATTAAAAATGTATTGCTATTTTAAGGATGGATAAATACAATCTGCGCCCCGGTGCATGGTCTAACAGGGTTGTGCTTATTCTCTTAAAGAGTTCTGGGGTGTGTTTTGAGCATAACATGCATTAAACCAATCAGAGTCTCATCTCTCATTCCCTTTAAGAGTCCGTTGCGTTGCTTCATAATGCATTTGCTATTTACATGGCGCACTTTTTTAGTTTAAAAACTGAACGCTTCACTAGAGAAAACAGTTAAACAGAGCATCTGCAGCGCGGAGATAAAGATTACTCCTTTACTTTGGTGGAGTAAGGAAACGGTGGAAACTCACTCCACTGAAGACATCCGATAGCCTTCATGTTTAATTTGATTTGTTAATCGTAAAGATTTGTGTCAACTCTTTCTAAATTCAGTTCTAATCTCCAGCAAAGGAATAAATGAACATTAATAATGAAGTGCGGTCAATAAACTGAGTTATATCCAAACACACGTCCTGTTCTTATGCCATAAATAGTGATGCAGACGTCTCCAAATCCCCAAATCTAAACTTGTTTTTATTAAAACAAATATAAATATGCACATAATAATAACACCGCTAGTAATAATAACAACATAATAACAATAAATAATAACAAAATAATCATTTTTGTAACATTTTAATCCTTTAATTGTTTCTATCTGTAAAGATATTTGTGTATTGCTGTACATGCTGTGTGTATTCAGCAAGGTGTAAGCGTTTTGTTTACTTACACGCTCCATGCTGGACTTGCTCTTCAGTGTTTGAACTCTCAGCAGTGAATAAACCACACTAAACTGGACTGAACTTCAACACTGAAAACTGAACTGACACTGTTTCAATTCACTATAATCTTCTATGTGAAGCTGCTTTGACACAATCTACATTGTAAAAGCGCTATACAAATAAAGGTGAATTGAAAATTGAATTGAACTTTAGAGCAGCTTTTAGTTGGTCAATGATGCAGTCTATTTTAGTTCTTCAAAATAGCAACTTGCCAACAATGCACCTTAACACACCTCCTTTTTAGACCAGAACACCCATGAGTCCTCAAAGTGATGCAAATGGATTTACTATTCAAACAACGAGGCACAAAACATGAAATTTAGGGTGGCGCTGGTCTGAAAATAGCAACAAATCGCGCAAAACACATCTTGTACCTTATTACGTGGAGCCCTCTGTTTCAAGGGGAAGGAGTAGGGGTAAAAATATAGCACTGGAATTGTGCCTAAATGCACTAATGTCCACCTGTATGGTACCTTTTGAGAAGATACCACCTCAGTCACAGATTTTGTACTTTTCTTTCTGAGTGTGTATAGAAAATATTAGTTTAATAGTGAGTTCTGTAAGGGGTGAACTCATTTATGCTGGACACTGTAAGATGGGCCAAGGACAGTGAACAGACCCAATGCTGAGAAACAGAAAGAGAGACTCATTCCTGAGCCCTCAAGACTTTGGCCCAATTCCCATTTAAAGACGTCTAGTTTTCCGAGCCATTACCCGTGAGAGATGGCCACACGTCTGCAGGCCACAGAGATGCTTAAAGACATGTTTAACACTGTCAGCAGAAGCTGACACACTTTTATTGGGACTGTATCAGTGCAGGGCTGTGCAATATGAGGATATACAGTTCAACTCAGAATTATTCGCCCTCCTGTGAATTTTTCAAAATGGTGTTTAACAGAGCAAGTTTTTCACAGTATTTCCTATATATATATTTTTTTTTTTCTTCTGGAGAAAGTCTTAATTGTTTTATTTGTATTATTTAATTTTTTTAAACCCATTGAAAGGTCAATATTAAAAGCCCCTTTAAGCATTATTAGTTTTGGATTGTCTACAGAATAAACCAATGTTATACAATGACTTGTCTAATTACCCTAACTTTACCCTAGTTAGCCTAGTTAAGCCTTTAAATGTCACTTTAAGCTGAATACTAGTATCTTAAACTATCTAGTCAAATATTATGTACTGTCATCATGGCAAAGAGAAAAGAAATCATGTAGTGAAGTTTATTTATAAACTAATTTCGAGAGGATCCCATGATTGATTGAACACGGCTGGTTCTGCATTAGCTCAGTATGATCCACCAATCAGATGATTCCTAACCCACTATAAAGAGCCAGGGTTTCTCACTACAGCCATCTTCGATTTGAAGAATCCCCCCTTCCACCCCTACTTCTCCACCTTTCCCTTTATAGGGCAGCACGGTGGCCCAGTGGTTAGCACTGTTGCCTCACAGCAAGATCGTCACCGGTTTTAGTCCTTTACCAGGCCGGCTGTCGTTTCTGTGCGTAGTTTGCATGTTCTTCCCGTGCTCGCGTGGGTTTTCCCCGGCTTCTCCAGTTTTCTCCCACATTCCAAAAACATGCACTACAAGTGAATTGATCTATCTAAATTTAGCACTACAGTCAAACAGCATATCTCTTCATAGCAATCATTTTATTCATCAGCTCTTATCAAAGGGGGAGTTGTCGAGATCTACCTGAGCTCAAAGCTCCCCTCTCGCCCTGCAAACAGGAGGGAGCCCAGGGCTCAAGGACCTTTTAAGCTCAGGGCTCACCTGGGACAGCATGCCAAACTTGCTTATAATCAATCATCAGCTAAGTGTGAACTCTTGAAATGAGTTATTAAAACTATTATGTTTAGAAATGTGCTGAAAAAAATTCTTCGCTTTAGTGTCCTGATCTAGACTCTGAAGGGCAATTTGTTGTATGCCGTTCTCTCTTTGCTTGCTTGCCGATTTCCTCTGTTCATGCACAAAACCTCTCGCACATTCCCGTCATGGAAGAATAGGCTTTTTTAACATGATGTCATTGATGACTTATGAAAATCAGATAGAGGGCATGAAGTGATTCTTCTACATAGGAATCGCTATCAGAACATCAAAATCCTTCTGTTTTATGTTGTTTATAATTGTTTAAATCAGCCAAAATAAGAAATGCTGAACAGCTTTTATAGACTTCCAAAGGTTTCAGCTCATAAAGGGGAGAAAGTTCAAGAAACTGTCTGAAAAACAGAAGGCAGCATGTAAATAACATTCATTCAATACATTTATGTGTACAAGGGTGTCACGGTGGCGCAGTGGGTAGCACGATCCCCTCACAGCAAGAAGGTCGCTGGTTTAAGCCTCGGCTGGGTCAGTTGGCGTTTCTGTGTGGAGTCTGCATGTTCTCCCTGTGTTGGCGTGGGTTTCCTCCGGGTGCTCCGGTTTCCCCCACAAGTCCAAAGACGTGTCATAGGTGAATTGGGTAAGCTGTAGTGTGTGTGTGTGTGAGTGTGTATGGATGTTTCCCAGTGCTAGGTTGCAGCTGGAAGGGCATATACTGCATAAAACATATGCTGGATTTGCGGTTAGCGGTTCATTCCGCTGTGGTGACCTCAGAATAATAAAGGGACTAAGCCGAAAAGGAAATGAATGAATGAATGAATGATTCATGTGTACAAACTTTTTGAATGCAATAATTAGTTTGACAGATTATATACAGGCCTAGCTAAGTGTTTATATGTTAATGTGTTATATAAAAATCAGATACGAACACCACCACCACACTTACACAAAATCCAGGAGTATATTAATAACGTACCCTGCCATGTAATCGCTGTAATGAAATATCCATCTTGTTTTGCAATAATCCAAGTCTTTACTGACGTTTCAGTGAAAAAAAACAACTGTAACGTTAACATTGAGATACGCAGCAGCGGTGAATGTTTGTTGATGGTTAAGTTCATCAACAAAACAAAAATGAAATGCAACCCTTGCGACTAAACGCTGCAGTCTAGGCTCTGGAGAAGCTGGATGTTAGCGGAGATTTGTCTGTCCCTGGAGGAATCAGTCTCATGCTCTCCACTCCTCCATGACCAGCACAGCAGCTGCTCGGGATACGGCCTGGTCCAGGATTATGGAAACCTTGGGATCATCTCGTCGCTGGTCATGGATCACATCAGTGGCGCTGCATAATCTCTGAGGGCCTCGGGCTGAGTATCCCCAGGTGGAAATAGAGAATAAAGAGAATAGTTAGTGTAGCTGCTGTTCATAGTGTATATAAACGAGATGCAGAAACCTGTGTGGAGCACATTCATGTATCATACAGCTAAGTGGTGCATTGAGTGTATTCTTCACTACAGATAGGTCTGTAATCTAGTTTTGAATTGGGAGAGTGTGTCTGAGCCTCGGACATTATCAGGAAGGTTATTCCAGAGTTTAGGAGCCATAAATGAGAAGGCTCGACCTCCTTTACTCGACTTTGCTGTTCAAGGTACTACCAGAAGTCCTTAGTTTTGAGATCTTAAAGAGCGGGTTGGATGCTTTTCATCTGTTATTTCGTGATGTCTGGAAGATATCCACATGGGGAAAAACTATAGTAATTAATAATAAACATGATTTTGAACCACATAGTAAAGTGTATAAGATGTACAACATTTTGTTAATGAATGCTACAGAATACTGTAGTAAACTGATAATAACTACTGTAACGGTAGTGTAAACTATGGGGCATATTATAGTGATTATAGTTGGTTCGGCTCGGCTCAGCTGCCAAAACCGACCTCCGTAGACTACAGCGAATAGTGCGGACTGCTGAACGAATCACTGGCACAACCCTTCCTACACTTCAAGAACTGTACTCTTCCAGAGTGAGTAAAAGGGCTCGCAAAATCACTCTGGACCCCTCACACCCAGCACACTACCTGTTCGAACTGTTACCGTCTGGTCGGCGCTTCAGAGCACCAAGCACAAAAACAGCCAGACACAGGAAAAGTTTCTTTCCTCAGGCTGTCTACCTTATGAACAGTTAAATATTCCCCTCCTGTGCAATAAATATGTGCAATACTTTCTACATTCGCACTTGTACACAGCACCTTATAACCTGTATATTTATAACAATCTGTACATACAACTCAACATCCAGGTTTCTTCACTAACCGCATCTGTTTAATGTTCATCATTTTTTATTATTATTATTTTATTTTTTCAGATTTATTTTGTGTTGTCACTTGTCACTTTATGTACACTGGAAGCTTCTGTAGCCAAAACAAATTCCTTGTGTGTGTGAAGCACACTTGGCAATAAAACTGATTCTGATTCTATAGCGTAAAAAACTGAAACCTGTTAAATAATTTGTTTATTACTGCAGTTGTGTTGTACCACAGCAACAATATAATCACTACGACAGTTTAATTCAAGTAATTATCTGTAGTATGCTTCCAAACACTGAAATATTTACTATAGTATTTTTCATGTACATAATAGCTTATACAGTATCTACCGCCTTGATAATGGGCAAATATATTTTAGTTCAGTAGAAAACGTAGCCCTCTTCCTGATATAAGGATCATGCCTAACATATGTGGTTATTTTCTATGTACAGTTGAGGTCAGAATTATTAGCCCCCCTGTTTATTTTCCCCCAATTTCTGTTTAACGGAGAGATTTTTTTTTAAAACACATTTCTAATCATAATAGTTTTAATAACTCATTTCTAATAACTGATTTATTTTCCCTTTGTCATGATGACAGTAAATAATATTAGACTAGATATTCTTCTATACAGCTTAAAGTGACATTTAAAGGCTTCACTAGGTTAATTAAGTTAACTAGGCAGGTTAGGGTAATTAGGCAAGTTATTGTATTATGATGGTTTGTTCTGTAGACTGTCTAAAAAACATAGCTTAAAGGGGCTAATTATATTGACCCTAAAATGGGTTTTAAAAAATAAAATCTGCTTTTATTCTAGCCGAAATAAAACAAATAAGACTTTCTCCAAAAGAAAAAATATTATCAGACATACTGTGAAAATTTCCTTGCTCTGTTAAACATCATTTGGTAAATATTTAAAAAAGAAAAAATATTCAAAGGGGGGCGAATAATTCTGTCTTCCACTGTATATCACGCTTGAAATATGGTATAAATCGCAAAAATACAGACTTTCCTCAATGTCTCCCATTCAGTTTTTTACTTCCTGTCCTCTGGTGTGTCACCAGAATCACCTGATTGAAAACAACCTATGAATGTAGCTGAAACCATGAACTTGATTGTTTCATGTTCAATCCACTTAAATTTGTAAAAACTATTAAGTTGACTCAATGGATTTGTGTTAGGACACCATGAATGATCTGTGTGGATCCCAGTATTTTTTACAGTGTATGAGATTTGTGGCCCATCAGCGCTGAGCATGTTCATTTGTGTGTTTTATAGCCGTGTCCTGCTGAGGAACGGTCACTTTATTTTTTACTTACCGTACTGAATGTGTGTGTGTGTGTGTGTGTGTGTGTGGCTTTATTTCTGTGTAGTCAGGTTTTCTTCTCTGGCTACGCAGAGAACTTTTACCGCACTTTGGTCCACTGTACTCCTGACATAAAATCGAGACTAATCTCATTGACGAGTGTGCAATGGAGCTCAATGGCTCTAAGCTAATAATCCGAGCTGATGCCCAGAAATAGAAAACGCTCCATAAAAGCTTTTCAGAGCACTTGGACTGTATCAAAGGAATTTAAAGAGGCATTTAAGAGTTTGGGATGGCATCACTTTAATTGTTCATTTTGTGCATGTAATGCTTTACTATAGATTTCAATTGCAGTGTGGTTAATTGCGTTTTTTTTTTTTCATTTGGAGCACGCAGCATAATTATTTCAGTGTGTTTGAATGCTGAAGAGTTTTATTTAAATTCAACATCACGTCTAAATCTTTATTAAATTTGGAGCATGGAGCGTAATTCATTTGAACAATTTTAAGCATGCAAAACATTTCATGCATCCAATTTATAAAACAATAATAATAAGAATCATCTAGTCTCAATAATTAATCGTTTCATGCTCTTACTTAATAAACAAAAAGATCTCAGTTGTAAGAGCAGCAAATAATAACTGGACTTCTAGTTGATCATATGTAAAAGTAGCAGAAGGTTTTTCCCCATGCATCACTTGTTGAATTACATCCCAATCATCACAAATACTGCAGAAGACCTACTGGAACCAGCATGGACCTAAGATTCTCACAGAAATCAGTCAAGTTTGGTGAAGGAGAAATCATGGTTTGGGGGTACATTCAGTATGGGGGCGTGCGAGAGATCTGCAGAGTGGATGATCAACATCAACAGCCTGAGGTATCAAGACATTTGTACTGCCTATTACATTACAAACCACTGGAGAGGGCAGATTCTTCAGCAGGATAGCGCTCCTTCTCATACTTCAGCCTCCACATCAAAGCTCCTGAAAGCAGAGAAGGTCAAGGAGCTCCAGGATTGGCCAGCCCAGTCACCAGACATGAACATTGTTGAGCACATCTGGGGTAAGATGGAGGAGGCATTGAAGATGAATCCAAAGGATCTTGATGAACTCTGGGAGTCCTGCAAGAAGGCTTTCTTTGCCATTCCAGATGACTTTATTAATCAGTGATTTGAGTCAGAGATGTATGGATGCAGTCCTCCAAGCTCATGATGGAGTCAGACACAATATTCATTCTGTTTCCACTGCAGCATGAGCACATATTCTATACTGGACATTATCGAAGGTTCAGTGATGAGACTTTTGTCTAAGCAGAGTCAGACCTTACTGTCCTAATGAAATCATTAATAATGAAGACATGATCATATTTTATTGTGGTCAAATAAGCGTAATCTAGAGGCCTTTGCCTTTCATATGAGCCACTTCTGATACCAAATAATCAACTAGAAGTCAAGTTATTATTTGCTGATCATTTAAACTTGGATAGGCCACAATACTTTTTACTATATATATATATATATATATATATATATATATATATATATATATATATATATATATATATATATATATATATATATATGAGCAATACCACACTTTTAGCAGTGTGATGTGGCTGTATATCGGCACTGGTGGGAGGCGTGGGTGCCTTAGTGTCCCACCAGTGACGATATACAGCCACCTCGCACTGCTACGAGTGTGAAATTGCATTTATACAACAGTTCGACGGCATAATCGTGTATATGAAAATTACAATAAAACACAAGAGTCTAAAAACCCTTTTGTATGAGGAACTACTTTCTTCCACTATTCATTCACATCTGCAGCTGACGTCAGAACAGCAGAAACCATTGCTCATTCACTAACATCACTGTAGAGATAGAGTTGAAATAATTCTCTAGCGTAATGTCTAAAGTGATGACAAAACAGCTGATTTTGCTCACATTTTAAGATTATAAGGCTGAACATCATGAAATGCCATCAGTCTACAGAGATTTCCTACTATTTCTCTGTAGTAATCGGGAGATCACAATATTTCTATTTCTATAAATACAGCACTATAAAATACAAAAGAGAGAGATTGAGAAACTCATTTACCTGTTTAATAATGATTTGATCAGCTGTAGTTTGAAATGACGCTGTTTTTCTCTCAGGGCTTATCGTGTGTCTCTGTCGTCATCTTGTGGATGAACATCGTCAACTGTCTTTGCTCAAAGACAGGCTAATGGCTGCCGACGTGCTGTCTCTCAGAAATAATAAACATTACAAATAGGGACTAAACTGGATAGTTGCAATCTAAATAACTACATTCTCAACAAAAAAGCCTCAAAAGTACATTATGTTGCCCAACAGCAGCAATATTTGTCAAACTGCAGAGTGAACCTCAGCTTGTTGCTAAATGTTGGTGGAGTAATACACAAGGGTGACGGGTTAAGAGGCTGGACGAGTGCTGTTACTGGCAGAATATTGCATGACTATCAGCCAATCAGATTCAAGATGCAGACAGAACTGTTGTATAAATATATATTGATTAACAGTATATATAAACTTATTTTATTTAATATAAACATAACATCTTCTTTTCTAGAATCAAACAGCTTTAAAGCTCTGGAAACACCCGAGACTTTGTTTTTAAAATGTGCTTTATAGGTTTACGAGAGTAGCGGATCTTTAAATCCCTGCCGGTGTGTTTGAATGCTGAAGAGTTATATTTAATTCAACATCATGGAGATCTCTCCTCATCCTCTATAGATTTGCTGTGCTTAATTATTTTGTGGCTCCATTCCTCGCTCGAGTGTAGCGCGCACTAGCATGCTAATACCGGAGTATAAGCATCACGCTAGCAGACATAAGACAGTATTCATCATTCACTTCTCAGAGGACTGAGCTCAAAGTCCAGCGTTTCCACACGCAGCATTAAATATGGATCTGCAGTCCTCCCAGACGGATCAAGTGTTCTTAGATCAGAGTAAACAGACTTAGATGAGGGCTTGCTAATGCTAACCTTAAACACAACACCTTTGTGTTCCTGTCAGTGACGACAAGCTGTGCAGAATAAACCATATGGACCATATCTCCTATTGCAGTCAGTGCGGGAGGGCGCTCATTAGCATATAATCTTCACATTATAGTGTGATAATGTTAGAGAAACTATATTCAGTACTGATCTCAGATCTGCCTCATGAAGAGCTTTGACATGTGCAGTCTTTATTAGATGATCGATGTAATCTCAACTGAAACATGAAGAGTGGGTGGGGCATAAAGTAGCTCCTCCCCTTTTAGAATGTATCAGTGAATTTACAGGAGAATTTACTCACACACACAAACAAACACAAACACACTCAAACAAACAAACACATACACACAAACAAACAAACAAACACATACACAC
>NC_079449.1:2111112-2163612 GCF_903798145.1 Danio aesculapii | reverse complement strand
CTCCGAGCTCTGCTATTAATACTGGATATGTGGAGCACTCAGATCTCTCACACGGCTTTTGGGATGCATGCCGAAAAAACATTCCTATCAAATTAATTTATTTTTCATTTTTCCAAGTGCTGTTTGATAGAGCTAAGAAAATGTTCACAGTATTTTCTGTAATATTTTTTCTTCTGGATAATGTCTGACCTTTTTAATTTTGGCTGGAATAAACATATTTTTTTAATATAACATTTTTGTTAATATTAATTATTAATTTCATTTTTAATGTTTAGGTTTACTATGATTAGCCTCCGTAAGAAAAAAAAAAAAAATATATATATATATATATATTTAAATATCTATAGAACAAACCATCATTGTGACTTCCCTAATTATTATTACCCTAATTAACCTAGTTAAGCCTTTAAAATTCACTCTAAGCTGAATACTAGTATCTTGAAGAATATCAATATCAAAATCAATATCAATATCAATATCAAATATTATTTACTGTCATCACGGCAAAGAGAAAAGAAATTAATTATTAGAAATGAGTTATTAAAACTATTATCAATTATAGAAATGTGTTGAGAAAATCTTCTCTCCGTTAAACAGAATGAATAAATATATATATATATGTATGTATATATATATGTATATATGTATATGTATATGTGAAGATTTCAGATGCAAAACTCTAAATCCATCAGACCTCTTTTCTTGTAAATGAGCATTTTTTTATCAGGCTCCTCTGATTAGGTTCAGAAGTTTCATTGTATATGTAATGATCAGGTTATTAGCTAGTAAATAAAATAGCTTTTTTCAAAAATGTCACTTGAGAAAATTCTTTGGTTTTTGAGAAGGTATATTTTCTTTTGTGTCAAAACCAGCTAAATCCACTAGTGCTTTTTTTTGCAAAAACCTCTAAATCCACCTATCGGGACAAGACAGTGTAATTAGTTGAATAATTGCTAAACATGTCATTAGAAATTGTTTACCAAACATAAAACACTACATAAACCACCTGGAATTAAAAAATAAATCTGTCAAGTAAGTGGCGGTTCATTCCACTGTGATAAATCAGGGAAAAAGCAGAAGGAAAATTAATGAATGAAATCTGTAAAGTAAGTGCATTAATCAATAACATTAAAATTAACATTAATTAAATCAACAATCTGTTGTCATTTCTGATATTTGGGATTTAGATTTAATGTAAGTAGAGCAATGTGAACGTTGTAAACTAAGCTTAAACTTCAATATCTGTGCAATATCCATTAATATATATATATATAGTTTGTAAGAGGTATAGGTATTATGAAGTAATATAAATAATGTATAGTTTTATATATTATATTTATCTTTTTAAAAAGAGCTTACATTAGCAAATAAAACACAAGGTAGGTCTACTGGGCAAAAAGGGGATGCCTCTCAGACACTTTTACAAGCTGTCATTCATTCATTCTCACCATGTTCAAGGTCTTGGTCTCTTTTTCGTCTCTTGTTTATCCTCATAGCATCCATGTGGGATAAAAGACAGGCATCTTAACTCTGTCTTTCGTGAAACGCAGTTGTCGTTTAATGTATAGTAAATCAGACTCATTCAAAGTAGCATCGCTGCGCAAAAATCGTTATGAATGCATGTTACACTTGTACATTGTGTTTTCTTTTTCTTATAGTTTTTGTTTTGAGGTAAGGGACGTTTTCATTTGCCATCCACTGACAGTCGGACAGGCTCATCCAGTTCATCAAACTCAGTCTTTAAAATCGAAACCGAAAGCGAAATAAAAGAGTCTCCTTATAAAAGCTGGCCTATCAGCGCTGCTACATTGAAAACATGACGGATTCTCGCCTTCTGATTGGTTATCAGGATATAGCGACTTTTGCTGTCAAAGGCAAGTGACGTTTAGCGGCTTTTGCCAACAAACTGTTATTTCTGAATGCGCTGACACTGGGATTTAGATGATTTGAAGTAAATCTATTTGTTGATGGTGAACTACGTGCCTAAAGCATTCACTCAATGGCATTAGCTCATTTTTGGAGGAATTGGCGTTTAGCGGCTTTCGCATCTGAACTCTTATTTATATATATATATAAATATAAATATATATATATATATATATATATATATATATATATATATATATATATATATATATATATATATATATATATATATATAAATGCTTCTTCACGATGCCCTGTGAGTGTGTGAAGGACAGGCCGAGAGCCAGAGGTGTTTGTCTTGTTCACGCTGCGACTCTGGCGATCATTTGCGGGTGTCACAGTTGAGTTACTGTAGTTCTACCGCAATATAAAAGCCACTGAAAGCTGAAGCCACACAGGAATGATAACTAAAAACATCCAGCTGTTATATAGGAGCTTGACTCTGATTAGCACTGTGTTCTCACAGCAAGAAGGTTGCTGGGTCAGTTGGCATTTCTGTGTGGAGTTAGCATGTTCTCCCCGTGTTGGCGTGGGTTTCATCTGGGTGCTCCGGTTTGCCCCACAGTCCAAACACATGCGCTATAGGAGAATTGATTAACTAAATTGGCCATAGTAAATGAGTGTGCATGGGTGTTTCCCAGTATTGGGTTGCGGCTTGAAAAGCATCCGCTACATAAAACATACAACTTACATTATGGAATAGTTGGTGGTTCAGGAACTAAGCCGAGGAAAAATGAATGAATGAATATAGGAGCTGCAGAAAACACTGATCTGAGAACAGCGTGTGTTTATCATGTGTGCGAACAGTCATGATCTGCATTATTTCTGATGAGTTATTGATGCATATTTAATAGTTTCACACTCTGACGAGCTGGATTGAGGTGTTTGGTTAATTGTCTGCTGCATGATGTGTTTATGTTGATAATTGGTTTTGGATATGAATTGATTTTTGTTGAGTAATTACACAGTAATTAGAACAGTTTCAATGCTCTAATTATTATTGGCAAAAGGATTTCTGTAGTTGTATATAATAAATATATTGAAGTGTTTCTTTCTAGTAAATGTTAATATTAATTATGTTTAACATTAATGCTGTGGACTCTATGTGTACATTTTCAGTGCAGAAACTTGATGAAGGATCATGTGTACACACACAGATCTTATTTTCATTTTATAAAAGGTATATTTTATTTTTTTACATTTTAATGTTGATTTAATTACACATTTATTTTAAACAGCAACATATGGATATGTCAGTATTTTGTTTTAGAATTTATTGTATAATTCATGGTTTAATGTATTTTATTTTTTATTTCATATTTAGATAATGTATTGGATTATTATTAAAACACTTAGCTGTTATTAGTGTTATTTTAACTCCTGTATATCACAATATACAGACAAACTAAAACAAAAGGAGAAAAAAAACAGCAGAAAAAGTAAATATCCCAATCTCAGCATCTTATTTTATCTGCAATTTTTTTTATTTAAAATTAAATAAATGTTAAATGTTAAGTTTGTTAAATGTATTTCATTTTATTTATTTTTTATATATATATATATATATATTTATTTATTTATTTTTTTTTTTTATTTTGAGGAGTGAAGGCTAATTATTTCAATTAAGATTTTAAAATTTCAGTCATTTATTCATTTTCTTGTCAGCTTAGTCCCTTTTATTAATCTGGGGTCGCCACAGCGGAATGAACCGCCAACTTATCCAGCATTTGTTTTACGCAGCGGATGCCCTTCCAGCCGCAACCCATCTTTGGGAAACATCCAGACACACTCATTCACACACAAACACTACAGACAATTTAGCTTTCCCAATTCACCTGTACCGCATGTCTTTGGACTGTGGAGGAAACCGGACCACCCGGAGGAAACCCACGCGAACGCAGGGAGAACATGCAAACTCCACACAGAAACGGCAACTGACCCAGCCGAGGCTCGAACCAGCGACCTTCTTGCTGTGAGGCGACAGCACTACCTACTGCGCCACTGCATAATTATATTTAACAAAGCAAGGAAATTTTCACAGTATGTCTGATAATATTTTTTCTTCTGGAGAAAGTCTTATTCGTTTTATTTTAGCTAGAATAAAAGCAGTTTTTAATTTTTTAAACCCATTTCAATGTCAATATCATTAGCCCCTTTAAGCTATATACTTTAAGCAAAATAATTCTGACTTCAACTGTACATATGTATAGATAGATTGATAAACTAAATATTTCAATGAGAGCATTTTATTTAAGAATGTATTTTTTATTTTAGGTTATATGGATTTAATTTCACTTTAATTTATTGTCATGATTTAACAAAAACAATTACGATTTTTACATTTTACTCTTACATATCACAATATATATGGCAGAAAAAGCAAATATGGCAACGTCAGCATTTGATCCTATTTTAGCTAGTTTAGTTTAGTTTTTATTTATTTATTTTTATTTTCTTTAAGTTTTAAGTTAAATTAATTTAATTTTACTTTTAATAAATTAATTATTTTTTAAGGAGGTGGAGGATGATTATTTTAATTGTTCATTCATTCATTCATTTAATCAATTTCCTTCGGCTTAGTATCTTGTTTATCAGAGGTCGCCACAGCGAAATGAACCGCCAACTATTCCAGCACATATTTTATGCAGCGTATGCTCTTCCAGCAATCAAGTACTGGGAAACACCCATACACTCTCACATTCAAACACTACAGCCAATTTAGTTTATTCAACTCACTTATAGTGCATGTCTTTGAACTGTGGGGGAAACCGGAGCACCCGGAAGAAACCCACTCTAACACCGGGAGAACATGCAAACTCCACACAGAAATGCCAACTGACCCAGCCGAGACTCGAACCAGCGACCTTCTTGCTGTGAGGCAACAGTGCTAACCACTGAGCCACCGTTTGGTTATTTAAATTGTTATGATTTCAATCAGCGTTTTATTTGATATATCAAATAGTGGAGAGAGATTATTTTAATTAGATTAGATTAGATTAGATTCAATTTATTGTCATCACACATGTACAAGTACAAGGCAACGAAATGCAGGTAAATGGAACCCCCCGACCGTGCACAGACATCACAACTCCAGGGAAGACAGGTCACGGGAGGTGGAACAGGAAATAAAATAGTCAGGAAAAAGAGGCAAAAAAAAAGTCCCTCTCACCTTGCTCTTAAGTTAGAGCACCGTGAGATCAGGGATAAGAAAAAGCCCCAGCAATCTAGCACAAAAACACACCGACAAGACATAACATTGCCACAGGGGATGGGAACAGGGGGTGTGGAAATAGTCCGGTAAGGGCGGGCAGCCATCAGGTCCTGCAGCCATGGAGGCGCTGGTCGCAGACCTGCTCACCCCCTCCAGTGGGTGAAAGCATACGAAGGCGTTGGATTGGGGCCAGGAAGTGTCGTGCTATGTATCTGTGTGTGTGTGTGCGTAAGCCTGTATAGTCCAACAGGTGTCCTTGACGGGGAGCAGGAATTTCAGAGCGTCTCCTTATCTTGCTATCCGGGAGAAGTTGTTTTCCTCCAGCCGAGGCCGTCTGGCAGGAGAAAAGAAAACACAGGGAAGCCGAAAGAGTGGAAAGATACTTCAACTTTAGGTCAATACCTGCCAATTTCACAGATATTTAATGTCCATCACATGTCTCCAGATCTGGCCAAATTTTGTTGCAAAGCTGCTAACTTCACCCCGATGTTTTCCAGTTTGCGATCTAATATTGCAGTCTGATTATTAGCAAGCCTGCCCATCAGCGCTTCAATCAAGCCGGCCAGCCTGGTGGGGTTTTGAGCAGCACTGACCGCTTTCATCATTCGTCGATACGCCAGGGCCCCGCATAAGCCCATCAGCAGAAACCCTGTTATCAAAGTTCCGAATAGGTAAATGTCTTCAATATCCTCCAGAGACAGAGCAGCCAGGCACAGGACGCGCCACTTCTCCCACCCGTCCATCACGTATCCAGCTGCAAACGTCCCCGCAGGACATGTGGGCTCTCCCGAGCCCAAACTTCTCGTCGAGAAGATGGTGTCAATCGCATTCAGAGACCAGTTGATCAAATCCATAATTCCTTATTTGTTTGGATAGCAGGGCACGGAGAGTCTCAGAGATAGAATAAGACAAAGACAAGAGGAGCTAGCGAGGAGAGATATGGGACGGAGAGGGAAAAAGTGCGACCGCCTTCGCCGAGAGCCAAAGAAGAAATTAATTAAATATCGCTATATAAATATGACAGAAAAACTAAATACAAATATATAAAATATCCCAATATCCTCTCCCCCTAGTATCATGTGCATGTGGGGGTTTAAGTGTGCTCTTCTCCAAGCAAACATTCATCTTCTGAACCTGTTGTGATCTGCATATGTTCACCAGTGGAGGGAGATAAAGAGAGGCAGGATTTGAGCTCTTTTGGGTGTCATATCAAAATGAGATATCCCAGAATCCTCACTAACTAGTGCACTATCCAGCAGAAATGACACACACATCCATTTATGTGACAGGATCGGGATGCACTTGATGTGTTGTGAGGGTCACAGATAGAGGCGTGAAGAGCACAATTCATCTGACTGCTTTATCTCTCTCACTACGGTGTGTGTGTGTGTGTGTGTGTGTGTTAGAGGACAGGTCACAGGACTATCTGTTAATTTTACAGCTATTATATGACGGAGTGCATACTGCTCTCTCTCTCTCTCTCTCTCTCTCATCTCTCTCTCTCTCTCTCTCTCTCTCTCTCTCTCTCTCTCTCTCTCTCTCTCTCTCTCTCTCTCTCTCTCTCTCTCTCTCTCTCTCTCTCTCTCTCTCTCTCTCTGTGTGTGCGCGCCTGTAATTACAGTGTTTATATTGAGCTACAGGAGAGACAGGCTGGACAATTAACAGCAGAAATATTCAGTAAATGCATCGGGCCTGGTAAAAACCCAGCTCACTTGTGCATGCATTTCATTCATTCATTCATTCATTCATGTTTTCATTCATTCATGCATTAATTCATGCTTTCATTCATTCAGTCACGCTTTCATTCATTCCTGCGTTCATTACTTCATGCATTTATGCATTCATTTGTTAATTAATTAATTCATACTTTCGTTCATGCGTTCATTACTTCATACATTTATGCAATCAGTTGTTAATTAAATTATACTTTCATGCTTTCATTAGTTTTGTATTCATTCACGCTTTCATTCATGCATGCATTCATCCATTCATTCATTCATTCACTCTCACTTTTTCTCTCATTCATTCATTCATTCATTCATTCATGCTTTTATTCATGCTTATGTATTAAATAATTAATTAAATAATGCATTCATGCTTTCATTCATTCATCCATCCATGCTTTCATTCATCCATGCTTTCATTCTTCATGCATTCATTCATGTAATACTTCATTCACTCTCTCTCACTCATTCATTAATACATTGATGCTTTCATTCACACTTTCATTCATGCATGCATTCACTTTCATTCATTTATGCATTCACTCATTCATTCACACATTCATTAATGCATTCATTAATTAATACGGTCATTCATGCTCTTTCATTCATTCATTCATCCATTCATTCATGCATTCGTTCATGCAGTTCAATTCACCATTATTTGTATAGCGCGTTTACAATGTAAATTGTAGATTGTAGATTCATGCATTCATTCATGCATTTATTCATTCGTTCATTCTTAAAAATTAAAAACAATTGCACATTTGTATGAGAAAACATGTATCAGTTTAGCACAAATATTTAAGGGTTAAAAATTGCAGTAAAATAAATTAAAATGGCTTTACAGTAATTTGAGTTATTTAAATTTAAGTACATTTCCTAGTAATGAATACAGTTTATTATTATTATTATTATTATTATTGGAGAGTTTTTCAGAGTGAAATTAAATATATTTCTTAATATAAAATAGCACAGTATCGTTTTTTGGTTTCTTTTTTATATTTCAATGAGGGGCCTGTGTGTGAGTGTGCACAATGTTCTAACGTGTGTGTGTGTGTGTGTGTGTGTGTGTGTGTGTCTATTATATAATGATGCCGATTTGTTTCTTGTTGCAGTACATAATATATAGTTATATAATACATACTATTTAGTTTATTTAGATTTTAGAGTGAAATAACCGTGTCTCAATGTAAAAAATATACAGTATATAACTTCATATTAATCGCATCGCATTTTAGAGTGAGGTCAGTATATTTCTTCATTGAAAATATCATCTTTAAAATAATTATTTAAATATTATTTCACTTAAAAATGTACAGAATTAAATAAGTTGCATTTCACAAAACTGAATATATCCAAATCTTTCAATATTTTAAGGTGAAATATAACCTGAATATGCAGTTTTAACCTGCATAAATATTCAGTACAGATGCTGTTACAAACAATTATGAGAATGACACTCAAGCTGACACACACACACACACACACACACACACACACACACACATACACATACTCTCTCTCTTTGCCCTCAGTAAGCATCAGCTGTATGTGAATGCTTTCAGAGAGATCACTCCAGACCTGTTTTAGCTCTCTTAGAGATGGAAATTGTACGTCCAAGAAAGTTCAGGCTTTCTCCAGCCTCCGGAAAGCTCTTAGCGGCGCTTTGTGCAGTCAAGAGCAGAAAAATATAGAGATAAACAGGGATGAAGCATTTTATACAGCGGAGGATGAAGCATCTGAATGTTTTAGCTGATTCTCGGAGAGGTCAGTCTGTAGGTCACACCACTGCTGATCATAAACCACCATATGTGTATTAACACCATGATAGTCACTGTAGATCTTGTTTGATCAGAAAAAAAATATATATATTGAAAATGTAAAAAGGCAATAGTACAATTATGTCCTTAAATAATGGGATATCAACACAATTCTAACATTTTTGTCTCTATACACCATCACAATGCATTTGAAATGAAAGGATGTGCTTTAACTGCAGACTGTCAGCTTTAATTTAAGGGTATTTACATCCAAATCAGGTGAACGCTGTAGGAATTACAACAGTTTGCATATGTGCCTCCCACTTGTTAAGGATCCAAAAGTAATTGTATCAGCTTGTACCAAATTGTACCCGAGTGATGGTGAAGAGAAGAGTGTGGAGAAGAAAAGGAACTGCTCATGATTCTAAGCAGTGAAGCTTGGTGGTGATAGTAACATGGCGTGGGCATGTATGACTGTCAATATAACTGGTTCACTTGTATTTATTGATGATGTGACTGCTGACCAAAGCACTCTGAAGTGTTTCAGGCAATATTATCTGCTCATATTAAGCCAAATACTTCAGAACTCATTGGACGGTGCTTCACAGTGCAGATGGATAATGACCCAAAGCATATTGTAAAAGCAACCAAAGAGTTTTTCAAAGGAAAGAAGTGGAATGTTATGCAATGGCCTAATCAATCACCTGATCTGAATCTGATTGAGCATGCATGTCACTTGCTGAAGACAAAACTGAAGACAAAATGCCCCAAGAACAAGCAGGAACTGAAGACAGTTGCTGTAGAGGCCTCTCAGAGCACCACCAGGAAAGAAATCCAGCGTCTGCTGATGTCTATGCACTCCAGACTTCAGGCTGTAATTGACTGAAGGATGTGCAACCAGGTATTAAATAGTGAAAGTTTGATTTAGGATTATTATTCTGTCCAATTACTTTTGGATCCTTAACAAGTGGGAGGCACATATACAAACTGTTGTAATTCCTACAGCGTTCACCTGATGTGAATGTAAATACCCTCAAATTAAAGCTCACAGTCTGCAGTTAAAGCACATCTTGTTCGTTTTAAATCAATTGTGTTGGTGTATAGAGCCTGAAATGTTTGTATTGTGTCGATGTCCCAATATTTATGGCCCTAACTGTAGCTGCGATGTGTTTCCAAGTTTAAATTAGCATTTTCCATCACATACGTTATATGAGCAAAGTTTGGGACAAAAGGAAAATGAGATGAAATAATTTACATTCGTGGTTTTAAAGCTTAATATGTAAAGCTTTGAAAACACAAAGGGGGTGGCACGGTGGCTCAGTGATTAGCACTGTGGCCTCACAGCAAGAAGGTCGCTGATTCGAGTCTCAGCTGGGTCAGTTGGCAATTCTATGTTTCGAGTTCGCATGTTCTCTCTTTGTTGGTGTGGGTTTCCTCCGAGAGCTCCGGTTTCCCAAACGCATGCGCTGTAGGGGAGTTGATTAACTAAATTGGTAAAACATATGCTGTAATAGTTGGAAGTTCAGGGGCGACACAGTGGCGCAGTAGGTAGTGCTGTTGTCTCACAGCAAGAAGGTCGCTGGTTCAAGCCTCGGCTGGGTCAGTTGGCGTTTCTGTGTGGAGTTTGCATGTTCTCCCTGCGTTCGCGTGGGTTTCCTCAGGGTGCTCCGGTTTCCCCCACAGTCCAAAGACTTGCGGTACAGGTGAATTGGGAAGGCTTAATTGTCCGTAGTGAATGAGTGTGTATGTGGATGTTTCCCAGAGATGGCTTGCGGCTGGAAGAGCATCCACTGTGTAAAAATGTGCTGGATAAGTTGGCGGTTCATTCAGCTGTTGCGACCCCAGATTATTAAAGGGACCAAGCCGAAAAGAAAATGAATGAGTGAATGAGTTGGCAGTTCCTTCCACTGTGGCAACCCCTGATAAATAAAGGTACTAAGCTGAAGGAAAATGAATGAATGAATTTAAGTTTGCCGTACATGTGAATTTAGTTTTATTTAATTTCATTAACGGTTTGGTTAGTTTAGTGAGATATATATATATATATATATATATATATATATATATATATATATATATGCGGACCAATTCTAATATTTTTGCTAATTATTATTTTATTTCAGTTAGTTTTTTTTTTAGTGACTGCTGTTAGTTTTGTTTAGTTTATTTTATTTACTTCATTTATTTATTTTCTTTCAGTGACTGTTATTAATGTAATTTTATTTCTTGAATATTTTTTTCTTTTATTCAACTTTAGTTTTTCAATTTTACATTTTTTTCAGCGACGTTTTATTTATTTATTGATTTATTTCAGTTTTCTGTTTCATTTACTTTATTGTCATTTACTAATTTTATTTCAAGGGGCGTCACTGTGGCTCAGTGTTTACCACTGTGGCCTCGCAGCAAGAAGTTTGCTGATCTGAGTCCCGGCTGGGTCAGTTGGCATTTCTGTGTGGCGTTTGCATGTTCTCCCCGTGTTGGTGTGGGTTTCCTCCAGGTGCTCCGGTTTCCCCCACAGTCCAAACACATGCACTATAGGGGAATTGATGAACTAAATTGGCCTTAGTATATGAGTGTGTGTGTGTAAATGTGAGTGTGCATGGGATTTTCCCAGTGCTGGATTGCAGCTGGAAGGGCATCCGCTGTGTAAAACATATTCTGGAATAGCTGGTGGTTCATTTTGCTGTGGCGAAAGGAGAGTAAATGAATGAATATATGAATTACACTTCATCTACAAACACCTATGTGATCTCGAGACTAAATGAGCGTTCAGTAGAGCAGTGTTTCCCAACCCTGTTCCTGGAGGCACACCAACAGTGCATATTTTGGATGTCTCCTTTATCTGACCCATTAACTTCAGGTGTTGGAGTCTCTTCTGATGTTATGATAAGTTGATTCAGGTGTGTTTGATTAGTGAGAGGTTGAAAACGTGGACTGTTGGTGTGCCTTCAGGAACAGGGTTGGGAAACACTGCAGTAGAGGATTGAATTTGGATCTGATAATGAGATTATAGCAGAACATCCATAAACACTGACAGATTCTCCCTCAAAAATAAACCTAGCTGAATTCTGCTGCTTCATATAGATATTATTTTACTGCATTTTCTTGGCTGTGTCTCTTCACTTTCCCTTTGCAAATGAAATAAAGCGAGGCCGGTGATGTCTGATCTGCTGCGCTGTGATTTATTTCAGCTTCCTCTTCATCATGTGCTTTATAAAGTCAGGTTAATCTCACCTGCGTGTTGAAGGATCTGCGCCACCTTTCAGTCCTTCTGTCAAATTGATTTTCTTTAGGCAACTTTAATGGAGAAGCTTTTCTACCTTATCAATTTTTAACCTGTAAGAAAAGGCTGTAAAGAGAGCTGATGAAGTGCTCCATCCTTGTCTTTCACTGCCTTTTCATTAAATAAGAAACTCCTTCCATTGATCAATAGCACTGGTGTTCAGTGGTCATTTTCTGAAATTTAGGCACTTTCTTTGGATTCTGGGTCAGTGTTATTTTAGTATTATTTATACACTGTCTTACTATCTTTTTTTTCCTGTTGACTGATAGCCTTTATCTTTTATATTGTTAAGAACAATAGTAATCTTTGATTTATTTTTGTTTATGTTATATATTTTTCTTTACGTGTAGCCTCACTCTGACTGGATCATTTGATTCAGTGAGTCCTTTACCTGATACTCTGACTGGATCATTTGATTCAGTGAGTCATAAACTTGATACTCTGTCTTGTTCATTTGGTTCAGTGAGTCCTTAACCTGATACTCTGACTGGATCATTTGATTCAGTGAGTCATTAACATGGAACTCACTCTGATTGAATCATGTGATTATTTGACTCATTAACTCGGAACTCACTGCAACTTGTTCATTTGATTCAGTGAGTCGTTTACTGAAACTCACTCTGACTGGTTCATTTAAATGGAGTCATTAACTTGATACTCACTCTGACTGGTTCATTAGAGTCAGTGAGTTTTTACCTTGGAATTCTCTCCAACTGGTTTATTTGATTCAGTGAGTCATTAACTTGGAACTCTCTCTGATGTATTCAGGTGATTCACTAAGTCATTTACCTGGAACTCAATCTGACTGGTTTATTTGATTCAGCAAGTCATTAACATGATACTTTGACTTGTTCGTTTGATTCAGTAAATTGTTAACTTGGAACTCACTCTGACTGATTATTTTGATTCATTGAGTCATTAACTTGAGACTTACCCTGACTGGTTAATTTGATTCCGTGAGTCATTTACTTGGAACTCACTCTGACTTGATAATTTGAATCAGAGAGCCATTAACTTGGAGCTCACTTTGGCTGGATCATTTGATTCAGTGATTCATTTACTTCATACTCACTCCTACATGTGCAATTGAATCAGTGAGTCATTAATTTGATGTTCACTTTGACTGATTTATTTAATTCAGTGAGTCATTGACTTGGAAATTACTCTGACTGGGTCAGTTGATTCAGTGAGTCATTAACTTAATATTCACTTTGATTAATTTGAATCAGTGAGTCATTAACTTGGAACTCACTCTGACTGGATTGTTTGATTTAGCGAGTCATTAACTTGATACTTTAACTGGATCATTTGATTCAGCAAATCATTAACTTTAAACTCACTATGACTGATTAATTTGATTCAGTGAGTCATTATTTTGTTAATCACTCATTCAGACTGATTAATTTGATTCAGTGAGTTGTCACCACAGGTAACAGTGTCTAAAATGAGATGGCAGATGGTTATTTGCTCTTTATCCTCTGATAAAGCACCACTGATGTGTTATAAACTCCTGCATAATCTTTTCTTCAGGCGTTATAAAAGCCACATCATGCAGACTGCTCCAAGATCAGCAGTTTCAGATTTCCCTAAACACTGAAAGGTGTTTAAAACCGGTCCGCAACCCATCGGCTGACAGTGTTTTCAGTGTTTGTGGTTTTCTCGGTGAGTGAGAGATAAAAGGTTTAGCCTGTCCGAGCTGCCGGATGCCGGTCCACTCGGAGCTGCAGGGATTTGGCTTGATGCAGTGCCTGATGGGAGGGACTGCCCCACTTTCAGGCAAAGCCTCATGGGAAGACCAACATTGGGCTTCCAGTGCTGTCAACGGTAAACACTCTCCAGCCCTGCACTCGGCAACCGACACGGTGTTGCTAGGGAACAGACCCGATTGTAGTGTCGGAATATGCTCTTGACCCAGAAACTACATTCAAAATTGATTAGAATACAAAAGGAGCACAGGAAGTGGATTTCTGCTCTTCAGAATATGTGAACAAGTATGAGAAACATTTCAGTCTTGTAAAATGAGGCGTACTTCAAATATAAAGCAACAAAAAATCTACAAAAATAATTATAAAACTGATGACTCAGTAATAAATCAGCACAATGACAAAGCTTTGTTCATTTGATTCAGTGAGTCATTAACTTGATACTTGCTCTGACTGGTTCATTTGATTCAGTGAGTTGTTAATGTGATACTGTTGCTTTATCATTTGATTCAGTATGTCATTAACCTTATATTCACTCTGGCTGGATCATTTGATTCAGTGAGTCATTAACCTTATACTCACTCTGGCTGGATCATTTGATTCAGTGAGTCATTAACTTAATACTCACTCTGACTGGATCATTTGACTCAGTGTGTCATTAACTTAATACTCACTCTGACTGGATCATTTGATTCAGTGTGTCATTAACTTAATACTCACTCTGACTGGATCCTTTGATTCAGTGTGTCATTACCTTAATACTCACTCTGACTAGATCATTTGATTCAGTGAGTCACTAACTTTATACTCACTCTGACTAGATCATTTGATTCATTGAGTCATTAACTTTATACTTGCTCTGACTGGTTCATTTGATTCAGTGAGTTTATAATGTGATACTGTGGCTGGATCATGTGTTTCAGTGAGTCATTAACCTTATACTTACTCTGACTGGATCATTTGAATCAGAGAGTCTTGTTCATTTGATTCAGTGTGTCATTAACTTGATACTTGCTCTGACTGGTTAATTTAATTCAGTGAGTCATTAACCTTATACTCAATCTGAGTATTTTAAATTAACTAACTAAAATTAATTATTAATACGCACTTCTTTATACACTTATGAAGAGTGTGAAATATGTCACAGGAGCTACGTTTTTTTGCAGTTTTTGAGTGCCATTCACACCTGCTGTTCTCACGTAAATCCACCAGCTGTTGACTCACTGACTGACTGACTGACCCTAAACCCAACCAATAGTGTTTTCAAAAGCACGATTGACCCGATCACCCCATTACCTAAACCCAACCAACAGTGTTTTCAAAAGCACCAATTGACCCGATCACCCTCTTCCCTAAACCCAACCAATAGTGTGTCTTTAAAAGCAATTCAGAAAAATAAAAGCTCGTCTGATTTTTACCATGTTTTCATATTTTACCACATTATCACCCTGTTACTTATTTCATTTTTTGTCTTTTGTTTTTGTTTTTCCTGCTTTCTGGACCCGTTCTTCGCCAGACTTGAACCCTGTTGTTGTGGTCAACTCCGCTCTGCCTCCCAAGTCTACCGACATATGTGGCGAGCCGCTGGGCAAACTGGTAACGGCGGAACAGCCATCCACAAGGAGGTAAGTGGTCATGTGGTAGCAAGAAAAGAAACTGAAGCCATCGGTGGCATCATACCGACCCGTAGTGTTTGTTTTAAATACAAAAAATGCAGCCATGTTATTTTTTATGTATTTGTTATGTATTTCATGCTGTCTAGAAATGTACACAGGGGTACGTTTTCACAATGAGCCTGCGTTGCAATTTTCTGTATTTTGTGATATATATATATATATATATATATATATATATATATATATATATATATATATATATATATATATATATAGTTGAATTCAGAATTATTAGCCCCCCTTGAATTATTAACCCCCCTGTTTATTTATTTCCCCAGTTTCTGTTTAACGCAGAGCAGATTTCTTCAACACATTTCTAAACATAATAGTTTTAATAACTCATCTCTAATAACTGATTTATTTTATCTTTGCCATGATGACAGTAAATAATATTAGACTAGATATTCTTCAAGACACTTCTATACAGCTTAAAGTGACATTTAAAGGATTAATTGGGTTAATTACGGGTAACTAGGCAACTTAGGGTAATTAGGCAAGTTATTGTATAATGATGGTTTGTTCTGAAGACTATCGAAAAAATATATTGCTTAAAGGGGCTAATTATATTGACCTTAAAATGGGTTTTAAAAAATTAAAAACTGCTTTTATTCTAGCTAAAATAAAACAAATAAGACTTTCTCCAGAAGAAAAAATATTATCAGACATGCTGTGAAAATTTCCTTGCTCTGTTAAACATTATTTAGGAAATATTTAAACAAGAAAACAAAATTCAAAGGGGGGCTAATAATTCTGACTTCAACTGTACATATGCTGAAGTAGAGATCAACATCCCATAATGCAATTCACAACCATAATTAAACAGAGATATTTTTACAGTGTATGTTCAATATTGATTTGAGTGCAAACACAGCACAGGAAGTGGATTTTCTGCTCTTCAGAATGTAAACAAATGTACCGACATGCTCAAGTATGAGAGAAATTCAGCTGTGAACGTCCTCGGTGAAGAACACGGTATAATCCATCAGCCATTCAGACATAATGATGTTAGCAGGCCCTCACACACTCACACACACATACACAGAGGGCTTCATCTCTACAGCACTGCGTCAATAAAACACACACCGTTCCCGGACCTCTGCCTTTCTCCAGCGCACAACACCGGGCTAATTTTATCTAGCATAACCAAGCAGAAAATTGAAATCTGCCATCTTTGTTCACGGCCACTGGGATCTGCAGGCGGATTGGCTGAGGAGGAATAAGACACAGTCACAAAGCCTGATTAAAACTGTCCCGAGATCCATTTCATGACATTAAAAGCCTCCTGAAGAAGAAAAGGGCACCATAGTGAAGGCTAATGTAGAGCCGGATTTATCTAGAGGGAAAAAAGAAACCATTTACATTCAGATAAAAGACAATAAGGCAGGTAACACATTGAATAATACTTAAACTGAAGTGACCCAGAAGCCATTCAGAATTGATTTAAATGCAGAAGCAGCACAGGAAGTGGATTTTTGTTCTTCAGAGAGCGAATAAATGTAAACATTTACATTAGGGCTGCATGATATTGGATTAATCAGACATTGTGATATTTTATTGTTCTGCGATATATATTGTGATATACACTCCCCGGCCACTTTATTAGGTACACCTGTCCAACTGCTCGTTAACGCAAATTTCTAATCAGCCAATCCCAAGGCAGCAACTCAATGCATTTAGACATGTAGACATGGTCAAGACGATCTGCTGCAGTTTAAAGCGAGCATCAGAATGGGGAAGAAAGGGGATTTAAGTGACTTTGAACGTGGCATGGTTGTTGGTGCCAGACGGGCTGGTCTGAGTATTTCAGAAACTGCTGATCTACTGGGATTTTCACGCACAACCATCTCTAGGGTTTACAGAGAATGGTCCAAAAAAGAGGAAATATCCAGTGAGTGGAAGTTCTGTGGGCTCAAATGCCTTGTTGATGTCAGAGGAGAATGGCCAGACTGGTTCCAGCTGAGAGAAAGGCAACAGTAACTCAAATAATCACTCGTTACAACTGAGGTCTGCAGAAGAGCATCTCTGAACACACAACACGTCCAACCTTGAGGCGGATCAGCTACAGCAGCAGAAGACCACACCGGGTGCCACTCCTGTCAGCTAAGAACAGGAAACTGAGGCTACAATTCACACAGGCTCACCAAAACTGAACAATAGAAGATTGGAGAAACTGTACTCAAATGGCCTCCACAGTTACCAGAGCTCAATCCAATAGAGCACCTTTAGGATGTGGTGGAATGGGAGATTCGCATCATGGATGTGCAGCCGACAAATCTGCAGCAACTGTGTGATGCTATCATGTCAATATGGAGCAAAATCTCTGAGGAATATTTCCAGTACCTCATTAAATCTATGCCACGAATGATTAAGGCAGCTCTGAAAGCGGGTCCAACCCTGTACTAGTAAGGTGTACCTAATAAAGTGGCCGGTGAATGTACTCTATCTTTTGTTCTTCAAAATAGCACAGAATATACAGTCAAAATGATTTGCCCTTTTGTAAATTGTTTTTTTTCTTCTTCAAAAAGTTCCCAACTTATGTTTATCAGATTCAGGAATTTTTCACAGTATTTCCTGTATTTTTTTCTTCTGGAGAAGTCTAGTTTGATTTATTTCGGCTAGAATAACAGCAGTTTTGAACCCATTTTAAGGCCAATATTATTAGCCCCCTTAAGCAATATTTGTTTTGGATTGTCTCCAGAACAAACCACTGTTATACAATGACTTCTCAAATTATCCTAACTTTACCCTAATTAACCTAGTTAAGCCTTTAAATGTCACTTTAAGCTGAACACTAGTATCTTGAAGAATATCTAGTCTAATATAATGTGCTGTCATCATAGCAAAGATGAAATAAATCAGTTATTTGAGATGAGTTATTAAAATTATTCTGATTAGTAATGTTAAAAATCTCTCCGTTGAACAGAAATTGGGGGAAAATATATATACAGGGGAGCTAATAGTTCAGGAGGGCTGTTAAGTCTGACCTCAACTGTATATATATATATATAATTTCATTGCTGCTTAATGTTCTACTCATTCTTCATTTTTGCTGCTATTTTTAGTTAAATCCTCACTGGAAGTAACAAACTGTCGCCTTTTTCAGTCGATTCTCATTAATTTCCCTCTGGACGAATCTTGGACTCCAGAAACTTGCCAAACTTTTCGATCTGTTTGTGTGTGGAAGTGTTAAATCTGAAGTGTAATTGTTCACCACTGCTGTTTCTCCACTGAAGATGTGTGTGTGTGTGTGTGTGTGTGTGTCCAGTCAAGTTAAGGAGTCAAGTTTGGGTGGCACAGTGGCTCAGTGGTTAGCGCTGTGACCTGTTTCATTTAGTTTTTGTTATTTATTTACATATTATTTTATTTTGCTGCAGTTTTATTCATTTATTTTCATTCATTATTTATTAATTTATTTATTTTAATTACATTTTTTCAGCGACTTGTTTTATTTATTGATTTGTTTTAGTTTTCTGTTTCATTTACTTTATTTTTTTTACTTTACTAATTTTATTTTGAGGGGCGTCACTGTGGCTCAGTGGTTACCACTGTGGCCTCACAGCAAGAAGTTCGCTGATTTGAGTCCCAGAGGGGTCAGTTGTCATTTCTGTGTGGAGTTTGCATGTTCTCCCCGTGTTTGCGTGGGTTTCCTCCGGGTGCTCCGGTTTCCCCCACAGTCCAAACACATGTGCTACAGGGGAATTGGGTGAGCTAAATTGGCCACAGTGTATGAGTGTGTGTGTGTGTGTGTGAATGTGAGTGAGTATGGATGTTTCCCAGTACTGGGTTGCAGCTGGAAGGGCATATGCTGGAATAGTTGGCGGTTCATTCCGCTGTGTCAAGCCCTGATAAATAAGGGACTAAGACGAAGAAAAATGAATGAATAGTGAGTAAAGGTAATAACTGACTAGCCTTAGTCATCCAGCCAAGCACCACCCAAGGAGATCTGGGTAAATGTCTGATGTAGACTTTTCTGAAACACTTCAGCAGATCATCAGGCGTCTTCTGTCTGGTTTAAATATACAGGGTTTCCATGAGTCGAGTGTGCAGAGATCTTCATCAGTCCGCCTGGAAACTAATCTGAGCAGATAAAGCTGTGATGTTTATATTAATGATGTGCTCATTAAACATATAACTTTCTGAGATGTTGATGGATGAGTGATTTACTGCCGGCACACTAGTCTGTTGTTGTGAGGATCGCCTTGTGACAATGAGCATTTATTCATTTGACTTAAAAGCTGGGTTATTAAAACAATGCGATACTCACTGCATGAGTGCTTCAGCTTGTGATGTCGGCAAATATGTAGCTATGCTTATATTCTCGTTTTATTTTCTATTGGCAGTGAAAACCTTCTGTGTGTGTGTGTGTGTGTGTGTGTGTGCGCGCGTGTGTGTGTGTGCGCGTGTGTTTGTGTGTTTTGTGTGTGCGCGTGTTTTCCACTGTTCACACCTGTGGTCAGTGGAGCGAGAGCTGAGCTGTTCATTTGGACACACACACAGCCCAATGTGCCAGGAAGTGACATCATACATGTTCCAGTTTGTCAGGAGGTTATCAGAGTTCAGGAAATAGGCTTACAGAGTTATTATTATTATTGGTTATGCTGTCACTGATCTGTAGAAAGTCAGAAGAATGTGTTGTTTTTTTTCAATTTTTATTCAATATTTGATTTATTCATTTTCTTTTCAGCTTAGTCTCTTTATTAATCAGGGGTCACCACAGTGGAATGAACCACCAACTAATCCAGCACATGTTTTACCAACGAATGCCTTTCCAGCAGCAACCCAGTACTGGGAAACATCCATACACACTCATTCACACTCACACACACTTGTCCACTACAGCCAATTTAGTTAATCAATTCCCCTATAGCGCATGTGTTTGGACTGTGTTTGGAAACCCACGGCAACACGAGGAGAGCATGTAGACTCCACACAGAAATGATAACTGACCCAGCCAAGGCTCGAACCAGTGAGGCGACAGCACTACCCACTGCGCCACCGTGGTGCCTTTTTTCAGTTTCATGTTATATAATTTCATTCATTCATTTTGTTTTTGGCTTTGTCCCTTTATTAATCTGGGGTCGCCACAGCGGAATGAACCGCCAACTTATTCAGCATATGTTTTACGCAGCGGATGCCGTTTAAGACACAACCCAACACTGGTAAATTATACATTTATAAAAATATAAAATATTAATATCTTTGACATTACAAAAATTACGAACAAATCAAAATTTACATTTAAAGTAATTAAAACTAATAAAAACTTTTATTCTTTTGAATTTGTAAATCTATGAAATGTTCACTTTGATGTTGTTTTTCATAATCTGTTTTTTTTTTTACTTCATAAATATTAAAAAAACACTCCAAAAATGACCAAAAATCCCAACATTTATTTATAGAATATTTATATATATTTATTATATTTATTTATATGTTTATATAATATATATTTATATTTAAAATTTAACATTTACTAATCCAAAAAGTTGCATCTATTAGTATTATTTAATAGACTGAGCTAATACTATCATCTTAACAATAAATAATAAAAACTGTAATAAATGCATTCTTATATTATTTAATCCATTAACAAGTATTAATTAATATGTGTGTGTAATGTGTGTGTATGTTTATATAGCGCATTTATTGTGTATAGCCATACGCCAAAAATGCTTTACAATCATGAGGGGGGGTCTCTCCACACCACCACCAGTGTGCAGCTCCACTTGGATGATGCTCCAGCAGCCACAGGACAATGGCACAAGTGTGTTCACCACACACCTGCTATAGGTGGAGTGGAGAGACAGTGATAGAGCCAATTGGTGATGGGGAGGATTGGGAGGTCATTGTGGGTAATGGCAGATGGAGGGAATTTGGCCAGGACACAGGGGTTACACCCCTACTCTTTATGAGAAGTGTCATGGGATTATTTATGACCACAGAGAGTCAGGACCTCAGTTTAACATCTCATCCGAAAGACGGCGCCCACTGACATTATAGTGTCCCCTTCACTATACTAGGACATTAGGACTCACACAGACTGCAGGTTGAGCGCCTCCTGCTGGCCTCCCTAACACCACTTCCAACAGTAATCATCCCTGCTTAGCTTCAGTGAGTAACCAGTCTTGGGCTGCAGGGTGATATGGCTGTGGCCATAGTAGACTATTTGTAAACTTACCCAGGGAATCTGTGCGGTCTTAAAGTTTTAAAATGTGTTGAATTTAAAAAACAAAATTTTAGGCCTTAAACATTCACTGAAAAATTGTGTTGTAGGTCTTAAATCATTTTAAACATGTCTTAATTTTCCTCCGTCTATGTAAAGTTACCCAATCTGACCAACACCCACTCATATAACATTCCATCTCAAAAGGTTTAACAAAGGTTTATTAACTCTATTCACCAATATGGTTTAATTATCTTTCTCACTTGTTTTGAATGTTTTTTTTAATGTTATAACTTTTTTTATTGTTGCAGCTTGAAGGGCATCCGCTGTGTAAAACATATGCTGGATAAGTTAGCGGTTCATTCCGCTGTGGCAGCCCCTGATTAATAAAGGGACTAAGCTGAAAAGATAGAAAATGAATGAATAAACTTTTTTATTGTTTATTTAATTGTTTTTTAATATTTAAATGTTAAAAATCCTTAGCGTTTAGCCTTGTGTAAGTCTCAAATTTAATTCATAATGCTCTTAAAAGGGTCTTAAAATATCCTAAATTTGACTTTTTTTGATTTGATGAAATCTGCAGAAACCCTGTTTACCAATAAGACATTTACTAGGGATGCACGATATATCGGCGGCCATATCGTTATCGGCCGATTAATGCTGTTTTTAATGTTATTGATATTAAGCTGGTATCAAGATTAGGCCGAAATCTTTAAGCCAATAGATTATGTAATTACAGTACAGTGCTGCCTGGCTCACTCTTGCGTGGGTCGAACTTGTTCAGACTAGTCCAGTGGACTATAATGGAGCTTACCTCACATTGTTTATTGCTTCAAAGTCCGTCCATTCTATGTGTAGTATTGCTGTGCGTCAATAACTCAGTAAGAAACCATATGAAGAATTATCGGTTATCAATATCGGCTCAAAAATCCATATTGGTGCATCCCTAACATTTACTATTACAAAGTTTTCATTTCTAACATTTGAAACACTTATATTTACAGTACAATGATAAATTATTGACTGCTTTCCTCTTCAAAATATTATTAATAATAGTAATAATATAAAATATGAATATTAATAATAATAACAACAATAATAATAATAACAATAATAACAACAACAATAACAATAATATTAATAATAATAATAATAATAATAATAATAACAATAAAGATAATAATAATCTAACTAACAATAATAATCTAACTTTGCTTAAGATTTGATTAGATTTTTTTACCAGAATTTGATATCTATTTCTGCTTTCCTCTTCAAAATATGAATAATAATAGCAATAATATAAAATCTGAATAATATTAATAATAATAATAATAATAATAATAAAATAAAAATAAAAATAAAAATAAAAATAAAAATAATAAAAATAAAAATAATAATAATAACAATAATAATATTAAGAAGAAGAATAACTAATAATAATAATAATAATAATAATAATAATAATAATAATAATAATCTAACTAACAATAATAATCTAACTTTACTAAAGATTTGATTAGATTTTTTTTTTACCAGAGTTTGATATCTATTTCTGCTTTCCTCTTCAAAATATGAATAATAATAGTAATAATATAAAATATTAATAATAATAATAATATTAATAATAATAATAATAATAATAATAATAATAAAAATAATAATAATAATAACAATAATAATAATAATAATATTAAGAAGAAGAATAACTAATAATAATAATAATAATAATAATAATAATAATAATAATAATCTAACTAACAATAATAATCTAACTTTGCTAAAGATTTGATAAGATTTTTTTTACCAGAGTTTGATATCTATTTCTGCTTTCCTCTTCAAAATATGAATAATAATAGTAATAATATAAAATATTAATAATAATAATACTAATAAAATAATAATAATAATAATAATAATAATAACAATAATAATAATAATAATAATAATAATAATAATAATAATAATAATAATAATAATATTAAGAAGAAGAATAACTAATAATAATAATAATAATAATAATAATAATAATAATAATAATAATCTAACTAACAATAATAATCTAACTTTGCTAAAGATTTGATTAGATTTTTTTTTACCAGAGTTTGATATCTATTTCTGCTTTCCTCTTCAAAATATGAATAATAATAGTAATAATATAAAATATTAATAATAATAATAATAATAATAAAATAATAATAATAATAAAAATAATAATAATAATAATAACAATAATAATAATAATAATAATAATAATAATAATAATAATAATAATAATAATAATATTAAGAAGAAGAATAACTAATAATAATAATAATAATAATAATAATAATAATAATAATAATCTAACTAACAATAATAATCTAACTTTGCTAAAGATTTGATTAGATTTTTTTTTTTACCAGAGTTTGATATCTATTTCTTTAATTCTTTTAAATGTTTGCGTTTCGTTAATTGATTTTTTTAGCATTACCCAAGTATTGTAGGGTTAGAGTTATTTCTCCATCAGTTTCTGCCATCAGTGTGTTCCTCTCCGATGTGTGTGAACCCGTTTTCTCTGTCATCCAGCATTATTGAGCTGTCAGTGTGTGTTTGTGACCCAAAAACCGGACGTGTGGTGTCTGCCGGGATGTTTAGATATGTCAACATAATCTGTTTTGTTTTGTAATGTAATAAATCTGACAGCAGCTGTTACAAACACACGTCCACAGCAGCAGCAAACATCAGCCTGTACAGCGGAAACAGTGATGAATGACAGGACCAGAATTAGTTTGGGCTTGAAATTGTGCAGTTTTCTCCACATATACTGTGATGTATAAGCTCAGTGCATGCTGGGTAATGCAGAATGACTGTGTTCTGGTCATGTTTCGGCTTGTGTCGTGACCTTTGCCTATTGCTGTAAAGCTCCAGGTCACTTTTCACATTTATTGTGCTCAAGAAGTGCAGCTTAGACATAAACTCAGGCATTTATTTATTTATTTATTTATTTATTTATTTATTTATTTATTTATTTATTTATTTATTTGTTTGTTTGTTTGTTTGTTTGTTTATTTATTTATTTATGTGTTTGTTTGTTTGTTTGTTTGTTTATTGTAATGCAGTAAATTTGGGTAGGCTCCACAAAATGTTAGCTTAGACATAAACTCAGACATTTATTTATTTATTTATTTATTTATTTATTTATTTATTTGTTTGTTTATTTATTTATTTATTTATTTATTTATTTATTTATTTATTTGTTTGTTTGTTTGTTTGTTTATTTGTTTGTTTATTTGTTTGTTTATTTATTTGTTTATTTATTTGTTTGTTTATTTGTTTGTTTGTTTGTTTGTTTGTGTGTTTGTTTGTTTGTTTGTTTATTGTAATGCAGTAAATTTGGGTAGGCTCCACAAAATGTTAGTTTTGGCCCCTCAGAATTATTTTATTTGATGTGATGTTTAGGTCATGTGAAATGCGCGACACTGTTTGAGAGTTTAGTACCTACCTCAAAATAAATTGCATGATAGTCAAATAGCATTGATAATTGATGGCACAGTCTATAATAAGCCTTATTTCCATAATAGTAGTGTGTGTTTGCATGATAAAGCACAGTTTATTTTAAGGTTTAATATTTAAAATAATTTTAAATATACATTAAATATTTCATATTTAAATACATGCTATTTTAAAGTTTTATAATATTTTATCTTTAATCTTTAAAATTAAAAATCTTTTAAAGTGCAATATTAATGCTTGTTTAATTCAAATTTAATGTAATAAATTTCTGTTCTAGTGTTTTTGTTTCTTATTAGTATTTCAAATTGTAAAAACATTTCTATTTAGCTATATTTAGCCTCTATTTATCCTCTATTTAGCCTCTTCACCCTTGTGTATTACTCCGCCCACATAGCGTGACAGCAGATCTATAAACTCACTACAGTTTGACAAATATTGCAGCTGTTGGACAACATAATGTACTTTCGAGGCTTGTTTAGGAGAGAATGTAGTTATTTAGATTGCAACTGTGCAGTTTATTTATAAGGATAGTGCCTGTTTTAAATATTTATCATTTCGGAGATATTCATCAGCCTGTCATACTGAGCAGAGCAAAGATGGTTGATGTTCCGCCACAAGATGGCGACAGAGACCACATAATAAGTCCATAGAAGAGGAAAAGTCAGTGTAAATTTCAAACTTCAGCTGATCAAATCATTCTAAATCAGGTAAGTGACACTCTGGTGGATCTCTTTCTTCTGTATGTTGTAGTGCTGTATTCATACCATATTAATCTGCTAGTGTTTGCTTTGCTTTGGCTTTTTCTGGGTTAATTATTGTGCTCTCCCAATTGCAACAGAGAAATAGTAGGAAATCTCTGTAGACTGATGACATTTCATGATGTTCAGCCTTATAATCTTAAAATGTGAGCAAATTCACCTGTTTTGTCATCACTTTAGACATTACGCTAGAGAATCATTTAAACACTTGCTCTACAGTGATGTTAGTGAATGAGCAATGGTTTCTGCTGTTCTGACGTCAACTGCAGATGTGAATGAATAGCGGAAGAAAGTAGTTCCTCATACAAAAGGGTTTATGAGACTTTTGTTTGATTTTATTTTTTTATATACATGATGATGCTGTCAAACTGTTGTATAAACACAATATCACACTGGGAGCAACACGATATGGCTGTATATCGTCACTGCTGAGACACGCACGCCTCACTATATATATATATATATATATATATATATATATATATATATATATATATATATATATATATATATATATATATATATATATATGAACAGGGTTTGACCATCAGCTACTGTGGCTAGTAGTTTTCCAACATCACTAGCGATCGCCATTTTCAGTGACTTTGGTATGCTAAAATGACTTGATTTAGATGTTATGCTATGTCCACATGCCTCATTCATTTCACTTTTTCTTGTTGTGTATGGGCTTGCTCAATAAGCATGAGCAAATGGGACAAATTTGTTTCATAGTGTCGCATTGCAATTAGTTTTTATTCCTCATGACTTTTCAGGACTCAACACTAGGGCTTTACCAATTTTTTCTCTAGCCACACCCAAAAAATTAATAAATAAAAGAAATAAATCAATTCTTTGGCCAAAATAACTGTAAGGGAAAGAAAGCAGGTGAAAAACACACAGTGTGCGATAATGAAAGGAGGCTGCCACTGCCGCTTACAAACAGACCTTTAAAACATCTGGAGCTCTTGAAAGCGGCAGGACTGTGTGTGCATGAGCATATTTACATGTCATAGATTAGTGTGTGTGTGTGTGTGTGTGTGTGTATGGTGGTGGGGCATATGAGTTGTGTTTTCTTCTTGAAGTGTGTTTGTGTGTGTGTGTATGTGTATGGTGGTGGGGCATGTGAGTTGTGTTTTCTTAAAGTGTGTGTGTGCATGTGTTTAGTGTATCAGAGGCAGACTGTGTGTGTTGCTCATCTGCAGATGGAGGTTTAGTGCTGCTGATGAGGGTCATGCTGGAGTCAGGAGCGACACGCGTCACTGCGGTGATCTCTGCGTTTCTCTCAGCGCCGCTAATGATGGCAGAAAGAGGAAGAAGTAGCTAGGAGATGCCTAAGATTAGCAGGTTAATGGAATGAAACGGATACGTGATTAATGCCTCTAATTAGACTGATGTCGGAACAGGCAGCTGAAAGTTTCCTCCGCGACTGCACTGGATTTATCAGTCCACAGGGAAACAAATCAATGTTTACCAGACGGGTTTAGCTAATGATGCTAAACACTGTGACACAGCAAAAAATGAGCGTATTGTTAAGCTCCATTCATACTGTCAGGGACACGCAGTGACAAGATCCCATTCATTTCAATGGGGAACCAGCTGCTAGGATTCTCAATACTATAGACCTTAATAGCCCGGTGTTTACCACAGATAAATAGCTGCAGTGGCAAAGAAGAATACATTAGTTACAGCATTTACTAATAGTAGTTAGATGATTGTATCAGCTCAGTCTGTTAAATAATATAGACCATTTTGAGGAATGTAAACAAACAATGGTCCCAATGTATTTCCTGTATTACATTTTTAATTTCTGAAAGCTTCTGATAACCCAAAAAGAGCCACATATTGATAAATAATGTTATGATAGCTGTTTTAACATTAAGTTCTGATTGAATAGCCTCTTGTTATGAAGTAGTTTGATAACAAGCAGGACATGTTCATTGGTCAATGGCATGACCACATTGATATGGTCTATAAACAGATAGAACTTTATGCATTAGTAAGGCCCAATCCTAATTCTACCCCTTAGCCCTTCCCCGTACCCCTACCCCTCGATTTGCGCGTGCCCGTGAAGGGGTAGGGGTGTCCCAATTCTCCTTAGCTTGAAGGCATAGGGCTAAGGGGAATGGGTAGAAACCAAGGGGTAAGAACATTTCCCAGAATACACCAGCCACAACGGCAGGATAGTTACACCTGTAAGTAAGGAGATCCACAAATTAGTATTTTGTTTGTCATTATTACGAATTTTTACAACAAACAAGCACATGTTTTAATATATTCATAACCGCGTACGTGTTTTACTGTCATGCTTAAAAACAAACGCTAAAATTCTGCTATCTATAATCCCTAATAATAACTCCTGTACAGCAGTCCCACAACATACTGTCACTCGATGACACTGGAATACCCTGTCAGTAATGTCTAGTGGCTGGGAATGAGCTGTTTACAGTGTCTGCTATAATGCTAATGCTGTTTTGGTGTGTTTACATGATGAATATGGCCACTGTGTAAATGCACAGTATAGTTACAATCTTATTGACACATTAGATTGTTATGATAATATAATATATGCCTTCAGTGATTTCCTGAAGATAAATACCAAAAAATAACACAACTGGAATAACTACAGCAGTCACAATCGTCTGATCTCATATGAAGCAAGAGATCGCGATGACATGATGACATGTGCAGGTGTTGTAGTGCTGTCCTAATTCTTAGGGGTACATTTTGAAGCTCTTCCCCTACACACTCTGTTTTAAGGGCCAAGGGGAAGGGGTAGGGGTACAAAAATAGAATTGGGATAGGGCCTAAATGTTGAATTTAACATTTAAATAAGTGCAGGATTTATTACAATTTCCTTGATGATTTCATTTACACTCACCGGCCACTTTATTAGGTACACCTTTGTACCCACTTTTGCCTTCAGAACTGCCTTAATCCTTTGTGGCGTAGATTCAACAAGCTACTGGAAATATTCCTCAGAGATTTTGCTCCATATTGACATGATAGCATCACACAGTTGCTGCAGATTTGTCAGCTGCACATATCTCGTTCCACCACATCTCAAAGGTGCTCTATTAGATTGAGTTCTGGAGACTGTGGAGGCCATTTGAGTACAGTGAATACATTGTCATGTTCAAAAAACCAGTCTGAGATGATTCACGATTTAGGACATGGTGCGTTATCCTGCTGGAAGTAGCCATCAGAAGATGGGTACACTGTGGTCTTAAAGGGATGGACATGGTCAGCAGCAATACTCAGGTAGGCTGTTGTGTTCACACAATGCTCAATTGGTACTAATGGGCCCAAAGTGTGCCAAGAAAATATCCCCCACACCATTACACCACCACCACCACCAGCCTGAACCGCTGATGCAAAGCAGGATGGATCCATGCTTTCATGTTGTTGATGCCAAATTCTGACCAAACCATCTGAATGTGGCAGCAGAAATGGAGACTCATCAGACCAGGCAACGTTTCTCCAATCTTCTATTGTCCAGTTTTGGTGAGTCTGTGCGAATTGAAATCGGACCATTCTCTGTAAACCCTAGAGATGGTTGTGCGTAAAAATCCCAGTAGATCAGCAGTTTCTGAAAAACTCAGACCAGCCTGTCTGGCTCCAACAACCATGCCATGTTCAAAGTCTCTTGAATCCCCTTTCTTCCCCATTCTGATGCTCAGGTTGAACTGCAGCAGATCGTCTTGACCATGCCTAAATGCAGTGAGTTGCTGCCATGTGATTGGTTAATTAGACATTTGCATTAACGAGCAGTTGGACAGGTGTACCTAATAAAGTGGCCGGTGAGTGTAAATGTTATAATAATCAGTCGGCACCCAGGGAGAAAGGCAGCTACAAAGCCTCTAGTAGTGTGAATGAGGCTTTAATGTTTATTTACCCTTACCTGGTGCTTGGATATCTGGGAAAATTTCAGTGGTGTCCAACTATTTTGTGAGAGAGAAAATTGTTGTTTACATTGTAGACTGATATAGACAGCACTAATACTTCAATGGAATTGTATTTGAAGATATTACTATGTATTGTAACAACACCTCCACCCTTACTGTCAAGACGAGGCTCAAGTTTATAACAATACCCTAAATACCCTAAAATAGGACCCAATTCCCTCCCATTTTGACGCCCAGCGCAACATGACGTAGAAGTGCGGTTTCACCGCCCACCGAATTAAATGACAGCCATGTATTACGTTGTCTACATAGTAACACATATAATCATATCAACAAGACAGGACGTGCGCAAAGCAACTGGGATTAAAAGATCTGTTCAGCTCTCTGTGATCATCTGCAGCTCCAGAATGAGTTTTACAAGTTTGAATCAGTGCATGTTTGTAGTAAAGACAGTAAAATAGCTGTAATTAGTCACCACAGCCGCATATCAGTGAAGTTATAAAAGAAGACCCTTCAATCCCGGATTGTGGATGTTAAATCAGGTTTATTATGTACATAAACATAGCGGATATCCATACAGAAGTGGATAGTAACGTATATTCTGTCACATTAGCCATGCAAAAACAGTGTAAAGCTAAATGTGTGTGTGTGTGTGTGTGTGTGTAACGACATTGTGTGCAACTCATCATTGCAGAAAGGCTTGAATTAACTCCACAACAAATACATTAAGTTCTTACTGTAGTAAGGGAGATTTGCTTCATTTTTGTCCGTCACTGTGCTGTTCATCTACGTGAAGGCTACACGCATCAAAGCAGTAGTGAGCGATCTCTGTGGCTCTGACACACATGTGGGAATGGTGGGCGGGGAGAACCAGCTCATTTGCATTAAAGGCACAGGCAACAAAAACAGCTACAGTGTCCTAACAGCTCAAGTTTCCCAGATTTAGAAAGGTATAAATGATCTGATGGGTGTTTTGAGTTGAAACTTCAGGAGACACTTAAATATTGAAAAATGGGTTAAATATGAGTCCTTTAATATCAGTTTGATTGTCAGCTTTAAAGGGGTTTGTGTGTCTTTATATTTTGTAAACTCTTTAATTTTTAGGAAACAAATAATAGATGAAAAAGGCAAGTAAGAAAGTTTTAAAAGCAATACCAGACTGAAGCAAAAAATTAGGACATAGTAGGTGATAAAAATACATTTTCAGCTGTTTAAGCCATCGTTTAAGATGGACAGTCAGTAAAGAAAGGCCAACTGCAGGACTTAAAGCAATACTGCATGTTTATTTCCCTCTTGAAGTAAAGGAAATGATGATGTTTAGCTGTTTTGCTGATTCTGCGTATCAAACACCGAGCTGTTTCTGCTCCAGCACACTCTGCCAATCTATTGAGATCAATCTATTCTTTCCCTCTTCACAGTTATTATCCTCAACTATAAGGATGAAAGTGGTTACAGGCGGCACTCGAACGCTCCGAGGTTTTTAAAAATCTTTTATTTTTTGTGCCGGATATAATAAGACTCCATTTAGAAACGCCGCCAATTCTGTGCAGCAGCGAGAAGCCTTATTACCGTGAGCAGGAGAACATGGAGACAGACTGCTGGGGTCAAAATACATGATTCATAATGCAAATTCAGCTCTAATTCTCTAAGCAGATTTGAGCTGCGTTTGATTTAATTCACTTCATTCATAAACCATCTCAATAGACGTTGACAAATGAAGTCCTGATGAAGCTGACTTTTGCCCTGCTGAAAAAAAAATAGCAGTGCATAATGCTTTCTGGGTCGTTCAGTATGCGTTGAGGTTTTTAGTTAACCACACGCTAAAGAGAGGGCTTGTATTACGCCGGCACAATGACATTATTCTCAATCATTCTGAGATTATAACCTGCTCTGGATGCGTAGTTCTGGTATGGATTGGACATTGACCTTCATCCTCACTGAAATTAAAGCTCATGTCATTGATTTGGATGCCTTTCACAAAAAACAACGCTAACTTATTCTCCTCATGTGACAAAAGGTCACTGGAGAATCGACTCGCAATTGACTGCACTAGAAAGTCATGTCAGCATATTGCTAAGGCAGTTTCATAATGCTCAATATATATGATAATGCAATACTATATATATATATATATACATATATATATTCATTTTCTTTTCAGCTTAGTTCCTTTATTAATCATGGGTCGCCACAGCGGAATGAACAGCCAACTTATCCAGCACATGTTTTACACAGTGGATGCCCTTCCAGCCACAATCCAACACTGGGAAACACCCATAAACACTGTTTCACAAACATACACTACGGCCAATTTAGCTTATTCATTTTTACTATTCACACACAAATATTTACAATCTCCTCACTGCTGCTACTCGGCACTTGTTTTCACACGTTACGGTTATTCTGAACAGAATTGACTAGTGCAAGTGTGTGGTTTCCTTTACCACCTTCAATGCGCTTGCGCTCCCCTGGCCTCTTTGTGTAACAAGGCGACCATCAAGCGTTTTCTCAGAGGATGACAAACGGAGAGACCATTGCTGCAGCTCCGATGCAAGTTTCTGGAGAAAAGTAAAAAGCACTGCAGTGATTGTGTGCGCTGTGTTTGTCTGAGGTCACAGAACCTGCGCGCGCAGAATTCCACAGATTTTTAGCCCATCATTGATTCTGTTTATTTACTTGTGTAAATGTGTGTAAATCTATATTTATTCAGTTTTTAAACTCATTTCAGTAATATTTCTGACTAATATGAAAATATTCATTTGATTTATTTACAATAAAGTTTGTACAGTAATATTTTCTGTCTTTTAGTAGATATATTATATGAGAGACTTGCTTTGTTTACCAAATAAAGTGGATCTAATTGGATTTGCATTGTAAACATTAAATAAAAGCTAAAAAGGTATTACTTTTTATTTAATAAATTAAAGTTTTAGTTATGATACTCTCAAAATCATTCCGCATAAAACCCGCAGTTTTAACAAAATTCTGCGCAGAATAGCAAAAAATGCCAGCAGATTAGTAATAGTAATTAGACCTAGTAATTAGTCTACCGTTATTACTGAAATGTGTATATAATCTATGTGACTTTGTGTGCAAGCACAGCACATGCTGCTTTTGCTTTTACCTGCTGCCATTAACTTTAGTTCTATTTACATGAATCGCGGTACGCTCGTGGCATTCGGAAAAGTTCCGATGGTTTTCAACTAGGTGCACCTGGAAAATGCGTTGTGCAAGTCTCGCATCTCCATTGGAAATGACAAACTCACCCTAAGCTTATTGGCGTGCCTTTGAAGGCCCGCACTCAGCAGCCACATTTTTTAAACCTATAGCTCTTTATACCGAAACTTCATATCAAACTTTTTTTAATCAATATTGACAATGGTGTTCGGTCAATAAATACCGATATCGAATTTATCCCTACGTTTCACCATAATGTAATTTATGAAAGAAGCTATTACACAAACATTCTGAAAATGTAGAAAATAGACAGATTTAATATATTAAAAGTATAGTGTTTTTTATTAGACCGATCTTTTTTCTCCTGTTTTCTCATTACATTGATAAAAATAATTTAAAGCAAAATTTAGAAACAAAAAGTCAAGATAACAGTTTTAAAGTTGCCTACAGCTAGCTCTCTGCAACTCTCACATGGTCGCCCACTGAAGCCCGGTCAGTACCTGGATGGGGGACCACATGGGAAGGCTAGGTTGCTGCCAGAATTGGTCTTAGTGAGACCAGCACTGCGGTCTGTGTGGGTCCTAACACCCCAGTATTATGAAGGGGATTCTATACTGCTCAGTGAGCACCGTCTTTCAGATGATACATTAACCCAAGCTCCTGACTCTCCGTGGTAGTTAAAAATCCCAGGATGTCCAGGAGAGTAGGGGTTTAACCTCGGCATCCTGGCCAAATTTGCCCACTAGTCTGTTCATCATGACCTCCTAACTATCCCCATATCATAATTGGCTTCATCACGTTATCTCTTCCATCAATCAGCTGGTGTATGGTGTGCAGTCCGGTGCAATATGGCGGCCGTAGTGTCATCCAGGTGGATGCTGCACACTGGGGGTGAATGAGGAGATTACCCCCAATGTGTAAAGCGCTTTGAGTGTCCAGAATAGTGCTAAATAAATTTAAGGATTTATTATTATTATTAATATTACGTCACTTTCTGTCCCTGAGTTTTTATTATCATTGTGTTTTGGGTCACTGATGAAAATGACAATGATGAAAAGCAGCATTAATAAATTGCTTAATATTCATGCATAGTTGTAATATCCTTGATGTAGTTAAATGCAGTCGTTATACATTCTCTCTGTTTTAAATCAAAAGCGTGATAGTTTGCCAGTAGAGAACTGTAATAAGTGTAGTTCCCCCAGAGAGCCGGGACTTTCTAAAATCAGTTTGAGTGTGAAGCAGAAGTGGTGACGGGAATCTCATACAGCAGAGGGAATCTCATCCACCATTCACACCATGAGTCCAGAGATAAAGAACCGGCTGTAAAACTGAAGACAGCAGCGCTCGGCTGGACATGACAGTCATTTGACTCCAGCTGAAAGAGAAAGATGCGAGTTTTACAGCAGAGCAGTGAAAGCTGAGGATAATTGAGGCGGTTTCTACACATGAGCAGTCCTGCTACTGAAGAGGAAGAGTTACCATTGATGGAGACTGAAGGATGATATGCATGGTATAAAGTAGGGGTGCAGCGGTTAAGTCTACTCACGGTTCGATATGTATCATGGTTTTAGGGTCACGATTTTGGTACAGTTAGTGCTATGCTTAGAAAAAAAAAAGCCTACAGAACAATTCAAAGAACAATATATTATTGTTCAATAACATATTATAATATATTAATAACATTATAACATAATAATAGCATTATAACATAATAATAACATATTAATTGGTTAACGAACACCTGACAATGCAACAGCTTCACACATATGACTGTAGATTTGCATGTTCTCGCATTAATTAAATAAAAGTAGGGCATTTTGAAAATTGTATGATCAAATAAATTGCTTAAGAAAATAAAGAGAAAAAGCTTAAATTTCCCCTTTTTCTACAGTATTTTACATCTCGACTGAACAGTCTCAGCCAGTTACACAGATAACAATAATGTCAACACATCTTCATAACTGAGCACTTTTAAAGTATTGATTACTTCTGTTTACATTATGCTTGCATTACCAAGGCAACAAAGCATTTTTATTTATGATTTCTATATGATTTTATGATTCCAGAGAGCTCCGTTTCACTTATCAGCACCATCATAGTTAAAGAAACTTAAGCAAAGAGAGTGTTCGGCTCTTCTCTCTTAATTCAGCAGGAACAGTCAGTCAAGAAGAAAACTGTTCTTAGCAGACAGCAGGTAAACAGCGTGAATAGCGATCGGGTGCGGAAGAACACCCAGCCGGAGCGGGACTGTAGTAACAGACCTATTGTATGTCTGCGTCTGTATGGGACGCTTCTGGGTCTGGACACAGACCTCGATCTGCCTGTTAATAATGCTATGTTTGCAGCATTCGTTATGTTTTTGTGTCTGTCTAAATTTACAGTGTCTGTTGAAACACTGACAGCAATACGCTGGGATTTGTCCTCACCTGCGCATCATCTCCTTCACTTTCCATGCTAAAACACACTGAAACTCCACACACACACACACACACACACACACACACATGGACGTGTGATGTCAACAACAGATTTACATACATAAGAGGTGATTGGACCGGTCGTCATACGTGCAATGCTCGTGAAAAGTAATCGGAAGCGTACAAAGATTGAACTGCTTTGCTCCAGTTGTTTTTATTAACAAACAAATATTAATAATTCATAATCTGAACCGCGGATCACTGGGCATACTGGACCATGGGGGGACAACAGGATGATGCGTTTTTTTTAAATAAATAAAATCAAAATAAACCGTATTGATTTTGTTCGCTCACATTGCTAGTTTTGTTTTGAACAATTCATAAAAAATAAAAAAATAGTTTGTTCTTCCTGTTTGTTTTCAGTTCAATTCTCAGATTAGGTCTGTCTGAGGTATTGGGCATGGCTTACAGACTTACCAAGCTCTCAGTTTTAACATCAAACAGAAATGATGAGCAGGAGGAGTCTGTTAGCTCTGTAATAACTCTCCACAAACCCTTTCCCCAATCTTTCTGAATGAAATGTGCACTTTACTTCATCCAATCAGCTCGCAGTAGAAAAAACAAGCCACGCCCACTGTTTGCTAATTTTAAATGCGTTTCTCTGAGCTGCATCACAATACGAAAAAACAACATAAAGCGTTCACAGCATCTGCTTCATGTGGACTTTAAGGATGGGAAAACAGCCAGTGTACCTGGCACATGGCCTCATAGGGTGTTCACATTGGTCATGGCATGTACTAATAAATCACGCTATTAGCGTGTAAATAGACGCATGGACATTTAAGTTTACTCGCTTCATCCGCATGTGAAATTCACTTCACAATTAACACGATAGATTTACAATAGATTTGCATCATAGGAAATGCTTCTGTCTGCCTGGTGACTCTAGTTTTGCTGCTAAATGGCTAACATGGATTTTAATGAGAGAGTAAGTGTGCTATATGTGCTTTAGGAAGGCTGAAAAACAGCATATATTCATTCGGTGCCATCTCTGAGTCCACTAGATCCTTTCAGAGTTGCACCGAGCTCTTTAAGTTCATCCACTCCTCCAGAAACTATATCTGGATGATGAAGAATTTCAGCGACGTTTCAGACTGAGCTGAGCCCAGTTTGATGAACTGTTGACCGGTGTTGGCAGGAGGATTTCCCCTCACGACACCAACAACAGGCGTTACGTCATAATTACGCCCCTACAAGAGCAAACTCCTGATTGGTTAATGCGGCGTGAATGTCAAACGTTCGATTTGCACCGTCTCATTCACACGAATAGCGCCACAGGATCTCTAATCTCGACTTTGCATTGACTTAACATGTAAATCACTCGCACTTGATGCTTCATCCGCGTCTGGTGTGAATGCACCATGAAAGGATTGTCCCTATTCTCCTAATGAGTCACGTGTGTGTTTTGGCCATAACATGTGAATCATGAATCATTTGAGAGATTCATCTCTCATTTTCTTTAAGAGAGATTTGCGGGCATGCCGGACATTAAAAGTAGAAAACCTGAACGCTTCACTAATGAGAAAATAGATCTGCTTGTGCGAAAAGTAAAGATCATCTACAGAATGAGCTGAATTCACCAAAACCCTCCTGAGTTAAAACAGTAGGAGGTAGATCTTTTTATATTTATGTAGACATCTTTCCTCAGTGATCATCTTTAACATTAATAAAAATCCTATTTAAAAAAATATGTCTGCTGCGCATCCCTGTGTGTAATAAGCACGTGTGCACGTAAATGAGCGCAAATCACTAAAAACTCTTCAAATAACAACATAAATAAACTGTGTCATTAAAATAAAGTAAATAAAACATAATAAACTGCGTCGATGACTTTAGAGCAGCGTTCAGTCGGTCAGTGGTGTGGACTATTTCAGTTTCCTAAACAGCGACACTTCAACAGTGCACCTTAGCATGTGTTCTATTCAGACCAGCACACTCATGGGTGCACAAATAAGTGCAACAATGCATTTGCTATTTAAGCAACGTGGTGCAGGACATAAATATGATATCTGCATCATGCTGAAACTAGCAAAACAATGCATTATGCCACATTGGTGTATGATAGGGCCCAAAGAACCAAGCGGATCAAGATTAGATGTCCCCAAATGACATTTACAAAAGTCAGTTTTTGTGCATTGAAAAATTGTATACTGATTAGGGGTGTCACGATTCTCCAAATCCTCGATTCGATTACATTTTCGATTCTAAAGTCACGATTCGATTCGATTCTCGATTTTTAACAAAAAAATTTTTTAAAGCACAAGCTATGCCATTTTAAGACGTATATGCAATATAATAACATCTGACCTTTGTTCACAATGTACCACACACTACATTGTCAAATATAAAATGTTTATTAACAATATAATGTAACAATAACTTATATCTGCAGTCAATTGGAAACTTAAACAAAATAACATGCCATCTAAAATTTCTTTTGTAACTGATGACACTTTAATAACGTTCTGCTTCACATTATTGTACATGGTGGGCATCACCGTAGCTGTGAGATGCGTTCTACATGGCATTTCGTAGCACGGTTCTAGCACGTTAATTAAATGCTGAAAACCGGAGTTTTCTATCACTGAATAAGGTCGCATGTCCGCGGCTATAAATACTCCTATCGCGCTTGTAATTGCCTTTGCACGTGTTGAGTTGCTTGGAAGTTTTATTCCAAATGAAGACGGGAGAGTAGTTTGTGTTACACTTGTCGGTTTAACAGATACATCTATGTTTTTGTGGTGCCTGCGGAGATGCCCGGCCATGTTAGTCATGCTGCCGGTGGAATAATGTGGTATATGCACATTGCAGAGCTTGCAAACTGTGTTTTTTCTGTCGACAACACGAACGTTGTCAACATAACTCACTGGAAATCCAAAATACTTCCACAACGGCGACTTCAGTGAAAGAGGAGGGGGTTCAATTTCTTTCGATGGGTCTCCTGCGTCTGCAGTAGCCATGCTGTCTCGTAGCTGTTGTAGCTGTTAGGTTGACGCGCATGCGTGAGTTTTTTTCCGCTTGGCAAGTCAAGCTGCTGCTGATGTGACATAAGGGCGGGGCAGCATCGACGATTCCATTTTTTGATTCGATAATCGAGATTAAGCATGAATTTCGATCGATTTCGATTAAAAATCTAAATCGTGACACCCTTAACACTGATCAAATAAAATGTTATAATATGGCTGAAATCAAACTCCAAACTGCAAACTTGTGTTTCAGTGTAGGTGTGCGGAGTTCAATTTCACCATGAGCTCTTTAAAGAAACACAAACACCAAGTGAACTTTCTTGGCGAACGGATAAAACACGAATAAACCTCAGTGGCTTCAGTCCACTGTGAGCTTATATTGAAACGTTGTGTTGAAATGTTCAACGTTATTATGCTTATAAGCAAAGATTTCACAGCAAAGTGACATTTGAACCATGAGCTGGAGGCAAATGTTTGGAGGATTAAACTGAAAGACTTGATTTTAGAAAAGGTCAAGAGGACAGAAGATGTTTTCTCAAATATTTCTCAAGTGCTGTTTAACAGAGATATTTTCAACATGGTGGCTCAGTGGTTAGCACTGTCACCTCACAGCAAGGAGGTTGTTGATTCGAGTCCCGGCTGGGTCTGTTGGCCTTTCTGAGTTTGCATGTTCTCCCCGTGGCGTGGGTTTCCTCCTGGTGCTCCGGTTTCCCCCACAGTCCAAACACATGTGCTACAGGGGAAATGATTAAACTAAAATGGCAGTAGTGTATGAGTGTGTGTGAATGTGAGTGTGTATTTCCAACACAATCTCACGGCAATTCGTAATTTTTTGATTTAGTGGCTAATTCGTATGATCTATTTCGTATAATTTAGTATGATTTGCTCATCCACCAATGACGGTTGGGTTTAGGGGTGGGGTTAGGTGCCACGCCTCCTTTTTAAAATCGTACAATTTCGCACGACTGAACTCGTACGAATTCGTACGAATTAGCCACTAAACTGACAAAACGTAAAATACTTACGTTTTCTCGTGAGATCAGGCTGGTATTTCCCAGTATTGGATTGCAGCTGGAAGGGCATCCACTGTGTAAAACATATGCTGGATAAGTTGGCGGTTCATTCCGCTGTGGTGACCCCTGATTAATAAAAGGAATAAGCCGAAAAGAAAATGAATGAATGAATGAAAGTAATTATTTAATGAGTGCAAATTATGACCTTCTGGCTAATATTAATGACCTTAGCAGTTTTTTTTTTGATCATGTTTATTCCAGCCAAACTAAAAATGTGAAACAGTTTTCACATGAGGGCTAATCATTTTATCTTCAGCTATAAGTACAGAGACCTTCAAAAATCCCATTAAAGGTGCTGTGTGTAAGTTTTTGACTCTTCTAAAGCATTGTAACGGTGGTCACACACACCAACACAATCTCACGGCAATTCGTGACTTTTTGATTTAGTGGCAATTCGTGCAATTTAGTACGATTTGCTCATCCCCAATGACGATTGGGTTTAGGGGTGGGGTTAGGTGCCACGCCTCCTTTTTAAAATCGTACAATTTCGTACGACTGAACTCGAAATAGCCACTAAACTGACAAAATGTAAAATACTTACGTTTTCTCGTGAGATCAGGCTGCACACACACACACACAAAATATGTACACCTATATAAGTAACCCAACAGTATTATATGTATTAACATGAAAAAAAAAAATACTACTCAAATGAGGTCCGAACTCAGGTCAGCAGTGTCGTAACGCAACGTGCTGACCACTGAGCCACCATGGTGCTGTGTTTAGAGTGCGTTTTGTGTATCTTCCTCCAACACAAAAACACCATAATGGGTTTGCAGATATTCAGAAACATGCTCAGTGAACGTTCTTGTTTATCTAAAAAACAATGCTGAAGTCAGATATTCTGCTTTGAACATGTGTGTTATGTGCTGGAATGTCTGTCTGTGTTTTGATCCCTTTAACCCGTTCACTGCCAGTTTAGCCAATTATATTTCAGCACTGCGGGTTGCCTTGTAGGAAAACAGCATATTTCATTCATTCAGTCATGAAGGCTCTTTAAGCATGCGTCTGTGACTGAAATACGACCTCTGGTGGACAGTAGCAGACTGCGAAATGAGACACAGATTCAGAGTTCCACATGAGGCTATTAATTAGCAAATTATATAAATATTATGAACATACACATTAGGTGAGCAGGTGACATTGTAACCCTGTGTCCTAACAACATGCTATGTGACACAATATGGCTGTTTGCACCAGACGCAAAAGGACAGAAATGTAAATACAGCCATTCAGAAGCACAGAATAGTGCACTCACTGCACTTTAGCGAAATGGTCAGGTTTGTAATCTGATTTATACAGATTAAACCTCTGCTTTCAATAGTATGGCAATAAATGTCATGTGAAATGGCATTCAGACCCACATTATTAGCTTTTAACACTGAATAAAGCACATGAGATGTACCTGAGCTGATCATTATCAATTTGTTTAATTGCATGAAATAGAAGCCGTTTCTATTATATACATTTCAGGTGTTGTTAGCACAAAAACTCCTTTTAATATGGATAATATTGCGTGCCGTTGCTTTTATTTACACAATTTAAATCAGCCTTTGTTGGTGTCATCAATCTGGCAACCTGTATTTTGAACCAGGGGTGCAATACCAAGTTCAACCACTAGCTGTCAAAATTACACACTGCACCTTTAAGTATGATACAGTAAGTGCTGAATGAAACTTTAGGTAATATTAAATCTGTTGTCCACATATCTCTAAGCCTGCACTGCATGCCAATTGACATTATGTGAAGGAATATTGACTGTTGTTAAATTTTTGATCAGCTTCTAATAGGAAATCCCCTTCGGGAGCGTGAGCAATCGCGTACGCTTTTCCCCCCTCGGTGTTACTTCAGCATCAGAATGAATGTGTTTACTGGCCGAGCTTTAATCCAATTACAGCCTTAACAAACACGACGGCTAAACGCGGCCTTATCTACGTGTACTCCTAACATGATGGAGGAGAACTAAAGCCTGCCTTTGTTGTCACGGTCAGAGATTTCCTGAGATGATTATAGGACAATTTTGGTAGAGGCGCTGAGCAATCTGTTTCAGTGAGATAACAAGGTGGTGATTATGCACCTACACGCTGGAGATTTGTGTCAAAACAAATCACCGCATTTCTCGACGAAACCTGATGAATTGAGTCGGCCGGCAGGTTGCGGTTCGGCATTGTAATTCTCCTCAGTGTGGAGACGAGCGGGAATCCTTAGATCAGTCAAAACGGCGGGAAGGCGCAGAGAAGCGCTGACCTCTTACAGTTTACACACAATGCTGCGTCTAATTGCAGTTCAGTGTTTGTAAACACACAAATATGCTGGATCTGTCAGGTGTGTGTGTGTGTGTGTGTGTGTGTGTGTGTGTGTGGCTTCAGTGCTTCAACATTTCATTCATTCCTTTTCTTTTCGGCTTAGTCCCTTTATTAATCTGGGGTCACCACAGCGGAATGAACCGCCAACTTATCCAGCATATGTTTTTACGTTTTTAATCTTCCAGCTGCAACCCATCACTGGAAAACATCCATACACACTCTAACACACACACTATGGACAATTTTAGCTTTCCCAGTTCCCCTATACCACATGTGTTTTGGGGAAACCGGAGCACCCGGAGGAAACCCACACCAACATGGGGAGAACATGTTAACTCCACACAGAAATGACAACTGACCCAGCTGAGACTCGAACCAGCAACCTTCTTGCCGTGAGGCGATCGTGCTACCCACTGAGCCACATTTCAGTTGACTAAATCTAATGTAATAGAGCGCTAATCTAAACTGATGAAGGACACAATCTTCGTTCATTCATTCATTCCTTTTCCTTCGGCGTAGTCTCAGATTCAGGGGTTGCCACAGTGGAATGAACCACCAACTATTCCAGCATATGTTTTACTCAGCGGATGCCCTTCCAGCTGCAATCCAGCTGTGGGAAAAATAGGAGGCCTGTCAAAATCAACAAAAATATTGGTAATACTTGCTAAATTAATACTTTACAATAAATGGGCGTCATGGTGGCGCAGTGGGTAGCACGATCGCCAAGTTGGCATTTCTGTGTGGAGTTTGCACGTTCTTCCCGTGTTGGTGTGGGTTTCCTCCAGGTGCTCCGGTTTCCCCCACAGTCCAAACACATGCGCTATAGGGGCACTGATGAACTAAATTGGACTAAGGTTTCTATTTCATTTTGACTTTTTGTTTTCAGAATTCAGTTAGTTTTAATTAGTTTTAGAGGGAGATTTACTAGTTTTTATTAGTTTCTATATTTTGAAATGGCCTAGATTTAGTTTAGTTTTTATTAGTTTCAGTATTAGTTTTAGTTTTTTTTTTTTTTTCTAAATGAGGATATTTGTTAGGTGCAAGATTTAAAATCATCAGAATAAATACTGTATAATAAAAACTCTGCCATATGTAACCCTTATCTATGTGTTATTGATGTGTTTTCTATTGCGTTATTTTTACAGTATTTGCTATTTTATTAGGACCAGGTATCAGAAGATTTTAAATCGCTCACAAGAGTGTATAGAAATAACAACCGATTTTTGATAGATAAATAAGTCAGACTCAAAGATGACGGTAAATAACTGAGGTAAGTATATTAAACAAATTAAATGATGAAAACAAAATTATACATATAAATAAATGTTAAAACCAGTTCAGTTTTATGAATACTAAATTAAAGTAATATATGTATATAACATATATACTGAAATTCCCAACACTTCAATGCAAGAATGTTTTGTCCTACCAGTTCAGTGAACAACGAATTAATTTACTCCCAGGAACGATCTTTCAAAGAGGGCGGCTCGCCATGTCCGGACCACCGAGAAAGCATCCACGGCAGGGACAGATCGGGATTTTAAAGTAGAAACACGAAGAAGAACACACATACAAAAAAAAAAACCCCGGCCAAGGAGAGATAAAGATGAACAGGGAGAATAAAGAAGAATAGGTCTCGATAAATATAATAGTTTTCTGTTGTCTCGGGCGATTCAATGTACTCTACTCGCACTTCTCTCGTTTCACTCTATGACTTGTTGTCAGCTTCCTATCCTTAGAATCTGAAACTTTAGGGCTTTCTTTCAGTCAATTACCGAACAATATGATTTTAGATCGTTTAAATGATCTAAACTGCTGTCTCAATGTATCTAGTGTCGTTCAATCTGCTCGCACTGCTTAATCAAAGTGACTCTCCGTCACCGGCAGCTCTCTCACACACGCAAGGGGGCGGAGCTAAACTCCGAACTCAACCAAGTCAAAACTTACTTTATTCTCTATTTATTATTATTATTTAAACACTATGTATATAATATAAAGGAACTTTATTCACAACTTCTTGTCTCAATCATAAAATAAAATGTTAGAATATAAAATAAACTATTAAAATTTGTCTTAGTGACCTAGTCAGTGAGCTTGGTTACACATACATTTTCTGAAACATGTATTCAGAGAACACATGAAAACTATCGTCTACCACAACCATCTACCCATCCTCAAATTCAAATACAACAGCCCACAAGACAGCAGCCCTAAGTACAATATGTGTGCAAGGCTGCATCTGAGGTTAGACACACAGTAGTGATAGAAAGTTCAGATTTTTAGCGCTGTTAGGACTCAACATTATGTAGTCAGCAATAGTAATTTCAGTCAGTTAAAACATCACCATCATCTGAAATATGTCTTACAGTGAAGTTTTGCAACCCAACTGAAGCATGATTCACTTATTTAAATTATAAGAGCCTATGTGAACATCTTTTTTATGAATTTACCGGTAAAGTCGTTCCGGTAATTTTCCGGATATTTACCGGTATGGCTGTGTGAAAGGGGCTATTGAGTTCTGCTGTCTTCATGAAGTTTATTTATATACAAATTTGGAGAGGATCACGTGCTTATGATTGTTCACAGCTGTTCCAGCATTAGCTCATGACTTATTAATTATCCTATCAGACGATTCTTAACGCACTATAAATAACCAAAGTTTTCTCATCTCAATTTTTTTGTCTCAAAGAAACCCCCCCCCCACCCTACTTTCCCTCCTTTCAAACGGGCGACATGGTGGCCAGCGATTAGCACTGTTGTCCCACAGCAACAACGCCCCTGGTTTATTCCCTTCCAAACCAGGCGACATTTCTATGCGGAGTTTTCCTCGTTCTCCCTGTGCTCGCGTGGGTTTTCCTCGGATCCTCCGGTTTCCTCCCACAGTTCAAAAACAAGCACCCTAAACAATTAATCCAAAATATTTTTAGCCAAGCTCTGAGTACACCTCAGCATCCATATCTGACACTTAGCTACAATTAGCAAGGAGAGAGTCATCGAGATCTACCTGAGCTCAAACTCCCCTCTCGCCCTACAACGTGAGGGAGCCCAGGGCTCGAGGATCTTATAAGCTCAGGGCTCTTTCCCGGGACATGCATGCCAAACAAGCTTTATTATCAATCATCAGCTGAGTGTGAACTCTTGAAATTAGTAAAACAATGTTTTATTTACAAATTAAAAGTGGCATATTTGGATATTTTTCTGCTGGAGATACTGTTGTCCTAAAAACAGCAAAACAATGTAAATAAAAAATCTTACACATACCTTATGAACGATATTACAGAACATTTTGGTGGTGGTATACCTTGAAAACGGTTATCGCCTAAACATATTGTAACACGGGGAGTGACATAGACAACTGAGGTTTAGGATCCACGTGCAGGTTTATTCAAAGTCAGGGAAGCAATGGTCAACACAGGTACAAACAGATGTATAAAGGCAGTCCAGAATCGTAGTCAAATACAGGCAAGAGGTCAGAAGGCAGGCGGCGAACAGGGAGAACTAGATAAACAAGACTAGGGTCAAAACACAGGAAAACAAGACTAAGGAAACGAGTTGAATTGTCACTTTACAGATAACAAGACTCGGCAAGGGAAGTGAGTGTGTGTGCTGCTTAAGTAGTGTGTGTAATCAGTCTGACAATTCTCAGGTGGTGCAAGTGTAATCAGTAGAGACTTGGAGCAGGTGTGAGTGTGTGTGGCATGACTGAATATGTAGTCCATTTACAAGCAGATTTGTAGTCCTTATGTGCAAACCAGCGATCTCGGGAGTTATGATCGCTGGTGACCGTGACACATATCACTAAATTGCCCCCCTCAGTTTATTTAATGTTACTTCAGTTGTACTGCAGATTTTACTGCTGTTGAACTGTGTTTATACCTCATTATACTGCAATTTTTTTAGTTGCATTGAATTTTGCCTCAGTTATCCTTGTATATAGGCTACTGTTGTACTGTTCAGTTCACTGCGGTTATTTTTTATTACTCATTTTTGCAAATAAACTCTAAATTAATTTGCAAAAAAATTAAATAAAATAAATAAATAATTAGAGAATTACTTGAATCCAAAAAACCCTGAAAAAAGTACAAAATATTGTTGGAAGATGTTGAAAATCAGATCCCTTGGAGCACAAGTGCAGCACAGTTCTTACCACTGTTACGACCCTGGTCTAGGGTCAAGGACGCAACATAAAAGAACACCCGACAAATAAAATTCGCTTTTAATAACCCCTTTATATAGGGTCTCTTTATTTGTCTTTTCTTTTTTTATCACCAAGAACAAAAAAAAGTGAAGCCAAATACCTTGGGGTGAACCCACAGGAAAATAATAAACAAAAACACAGGTGAAAATATTTACAAAAAAGAAAAGTGGCGTCCAACCCCTACTGCCTCTTACCGTGTATATATTTACAATATTTACAATCAACAAACACAGAAACCAAAACAAAAATAATAGGAAGGGGAAACACGGATGGGTATACAACACAGAGTCAACACTAGCACAACAGCACGAGAAACACAATCAACGAAAACAACTCAACAACAGGAATAACTTTATCAAAATCTCAACAACACGCCAACAAAACTCACTCTCTTGCCCTTCGCCCGTTGTTCTCTTTTTAAAGGACGCCCTGGGTAACCTCCTCCAATCCCAGGGCACGTTGCCTGCGTAGTTAGGGCGGGGCCTGCAGGTGGAAAAAGGGAGAGAGAGAGACAAACACACACAAAAACAAACACACCTGCCAACGCAACACCACACTATCGGCATATTAGATTACAGCAGCACAAGTGCAGTAAAGACGGAGTTTACTTGTTTTAACTCCAGTTTACTGCAACTTATACTGCTGTTGGACTTTATTGTACTGTATTTGAACTCCGTTTATACTTCACATTGCAATTGTACTTAATTTTACTACAGTTATACTTCTATATACTGCTGTTGGACTTTATTGTACTGTATTTGAACTCTGTTTATACTTCATATTGCAATTGTACTTAATTTTACTGCAGTTATACTTCTATATACTGCTGTTGCACTGCAGTATTTTTTTGTAAGGGTATTCACAATCACCATGATATTTTTATCCAAAGTTATCAGATACTTATACCGGCAACAACACACAGACACGCTGAGGGTTTCAGGTTTGTTTCAGTCCCTCATCAAGCAGCACTAATAAATTAGCCACTGACAAATCTGCTCATAAAGGAGACCGTTATTGTGAATGATTGTGTGTGTGTGAGGGTTGCCTATCAGAGTGTTTTAATCAGCGTGTGCTCACAGTCATCCATAACAGCGCCGTAAGAGCCCTTTGCTCCGGGACACGTTCTGCAATAAATCCTGCTGGCGGGACTTCAGGCCCTGGACTCATCAGAAAAGGGCCAGTTTCACGCTCTACTGCAGGAGCAGCCCAACGCTCAGGGTTCCTGCGGGTCAAATAAATCACACCAGGAGTCTGGAGGGTGCAGTGTGTGTGTCTCTCCATCAGGAGCTGTGACACGCGGCCTCCGGTATTAAAGCGTTCGCCTGTTTTCAGCACATTTGCAGCACGTGACCGACTCATTCAAAGTCTGAGAGTTGGTATGTGGAGCTCAAGGCAGTTCCTAAGTGGTGGCTAGGTGTTTCTAAGGTTGTAATTGGGATTGTGGAGGTCTTGGGCATATTTTCAGTGGTTGCTATGTGTTTCTAAAGTGTTTCGAGGGGTTGCTGCTCCAATGAGAATCTCATTACGCTGCTTTATTTGCACGTCTTTTATGCGATATTCCAGTTTTTCGCTGGGAATTGAATTTGCATCTTTGGATAGTAACATAGCTAATGTGACTTTGAGGTTGGCTCTTGATTTATTGCTAAATAATTGACTTTTGTATAATTTTATAAAAGATTTGGTTCTGATCCAACTTTCACATTTAGCATCCCAATTGATCCTACAAATATATAGGATTATTTGCTTACTATTACCTTTGTTTGCTTGTTTATGGCGGATAATTTTAGCACATTAACACAAAGCATTTGAGCATCAGAGATTCAGCAGGGTACTGGAAATATTCCTCAGAGATTTTGCTCTGATAATAGCATCACACAGTTGCTGCAGATTTGTCGGCTGCACATCCATGATGTGAATCTCTTATTCCACCACATCCCAAAGGTGCTCTATTGGATTGAGCTCTGGTGACTGTGGAGGCCCTTTGAGTACAGTGAACTCATTGTCATGTTCAAGAAACCAGTCTGAGATGATTCACGCTTTAGGACATGGTGCGTTATCCTGCTGGAATTAACCATCAGAAGTGTGGTCATAAAGGGATGGACATGGTCAGCAACAATACTCAGGTAGGCTGTGGTGTTGACACGATGCTCAATTGGTACTAATGGACCCAAAGTGTGCCAAGAGAATATCCCCCACACCATTACACCACCACCAGCCTGAACCGCTGATACAAGGCAGGATGGATCCATGCTTTCATGTTGCTGATGCCAAATTCTGACCCGATGATCTGAATGTGGCAGCAGAAATGGAGACTCATCAGACCAGGCAACGTTTCTCCAATCTTCTATTGTCTAAATGCATTGAGTTGCTGCCATGTGATTGGCTGATTAGAAGTTTGCATTTCTAGCTTTTTGCAACGAGCAAATTTGACAGGTGCTGGACAGGTGTACCTAATAAAGTGACCTGTGAGAGTATATATATACATGAGAGTATATATATATATGCACAAAATACATTGATATAAGTTCGAATTAAAAAAAAAAAGTCCAAATTAACATTAATGCACTTTTTTTTTTGCAACCTCAAATATTGTCCAAGCATGTGATTCATTTGCATGTCATGAGTTTCAATTGCCTTAAACTCTGAATGATTGAGATCACCCCCCAAAAAAATCCAAGCAAATGTAAATCTTGCCTGTTTGTGGAGATGACCGACTCATGCGTACGGCGTGTTTTCTGTCCGTGTTCAGGGGGACATACAGTACAAGGACAGGCCGGATATGAAGGATGCTCTGGATATTAAAGCCGTCTCCTGACGTCTGTAATACAACACTGTGATGATTAAAGATCACCTCTGCTTCACCTCACACTACACATCTCATTCACATCTCATTACATCTGTCTGAAAGAGGGAGATAAAGAGGGAGAGAGATTGCATTGGTGCCTGTCACAAAAAAGAGAGACCAATGAAAATAACAGTGATGCACTTTAACTTTAATTTTGCAGAATAACTGTGCTTATCACTGGGTGACGAGCTGTTGTAATACGCTTAAAGCATTATGTAAATAATATATATAATAGTTAATCAATATAACTTATTTCTAAGACAACAACAAACTCTGACCACATCGGATGTCATTCCCTTGCTGTAAATGCTAGCGCTCCTGTTTTTTTTCTGCAACCTCGATGCGCTCGCATCCTGAATGTTTCCAAACCGGTAATTCATCTATATGACCGCGCCACATCGCCCAATGATGATGGACCGGTCTCCTGACCAATCAGCTGTCGCAAAGGCGGATCTAACAGAAATGATAGGCATAGAGAGAGAGAGAAAGCCAGAACGGGAGGAAAAATACAACCAATATACAGCCACGGCCGTAACAACACATCCCAGATTTCATTAAGAGATCAAGCACAACCCTGTTAGACCATGTTCCAGGGTGCAGAGCGTATTTTACCATCTTTAAAATAACAAAAGTGGATTCAGACACACCCCATAATGCTTTGCGCCTTGAGCTTTAGACTTTGCGTCTAGCTCATTAAAATAGAGCCCAGAGTCACAACCCAGATTTAACCTCTGTAGTGACTGCTTTAACACTTGTGATGAGTGATGACATACAGACTCCATTAACAGGCACTCCTGATTCTAATACAGGCTGTCATCTGCCTGCTTATGCATATATGTTATTGTTTACTACTATATAAAAGATGCATTAAACAGTATTTCCCATGACACACTTGCAGCCTATCAGCAGTCAGGGGATCTTTGTTTAAAATCAAGCAAAATAATCTGGAAAATAATCCAATTCCAAAAGCTGAAATTATATTATTGTACTTGACGCATTGACAGATTATTTCGCTTGTTTTAAAGTGCCCATAGTTTACCTCTTTTTTATGATTTAATATTAATATTCTGGTTGTTCTGAGTGTGCCAGTTTAGGTTCAGTTTAAAACACAGTTCAGTTTTTTATTATAATGTGTTAAAAAGTGTCATGTTGGGGGCGTGTCCACAGTTCGCTGATTTAGGGGTGTGTTGCTTCACATGTAAATTAGTTTTGGCTTCCCGCCAACGTAACAAGGGGGCGGGGCCATGAGCTCACCCGCTCTGCGTTTGTTACAGAGTCTGACAGGCAGACGGAGAAGGAGAGAGAGGATCACTATTCAGTCATACATGTACGACTCGGACACAGACCAAGCAGAGAGTACAAAATCATTTGTGTCTGTACAGTTTTACAGCCGACTGTGTGCTAGTTTCAAGTGCCGAGCTTGTACACAGAAACTAATAACCACGCACACTGAATTAACTTCGACTGAGGCACCGGATGCGCCGCTCGAAGCCGCAACACGGCACACCAGACACTCTCTGTGGCGCGGCAGAGACATGAAGTGTCCCGAATCGTCGCGCCACGCATTTTTGAATTCTAAACATCGGTTTCTGCAGCGGTCCGCGGCGCCCAGCCGTCGACTTGAGTGTACCCTGATAGAAACCGATGTTTAGAGTTCTAAAACGCACGCTAGTTAAGATCACAGGGAGCTTCTGGGATCGCGAGAAATGCAAACAGCTGAAGTATAAGGTAGACTCAATGAGAAGTACACATGTTTACAAACCTACCTAAAGATACACCAATAATTCCGATTAGAGCGATCATGTGGAGAATATTGATCTTGTGTTGAGCTCAATGAGCCTTGCATCTAAAAATAGAGCTAGCGATGTTCCTTTAGTGATATCGCTTCGACTCACGCTGAAAATGGCGGACGTGAATCAACAAACTGAGGATATGATGACGCGCCTGTCAATCAATATTGGTGGGCGGGGGGACCGCTCTCCTACGTAAAGTTGCGGTCGATTTGAAAACCGCTCCAATTGGTCCACCGTTTTTTATGTTGTTAAATCGAAAAAAAAGCACTGGGTGTGTTTATATCACCCCAATATGACGGCTCTATACACCATACATGCACATATGCCTGTCCAAACAGCTTGAAAAGTAGATTTTTTTACCATAGGTGCCCTTTAAAGCAAAACTCGCTTAATTCTGACTCAATATTTCTGAAATCAAGACTGTAATTTTTGCTTGTCCAGAAAATGCTTCTTGTTTTAAGAATTGTTAGATATTTTGACTAGAAACAAGACAAACTCTATGCAAGCAAAGCATTTTTTTGCAGGTGAAGCAATTACAAAAACGAGCAGTTCTTATTGTTTCTGTTAAATGCAGTGATTCCGACTGAGTTCTTGCCTGAATCCCTCTAGAAATAGAAAGCAAAGCAAGCTGTCAGGAGCAGGATAAGAGCAGCAGACGGCTCAGATGAAGACCTGCTCGGGGTCTTTTACAAACCAATAACAGCCCACAATGAGTTCCAGCGCTGAGCATCAAAGAGCAGCAGATCAAACACACTGCAGCTGCGTGTAACATCAGATCGCAGAAGAATTACGTCGCTTGACAGCCACGCCCAAAGCAATAATACATGCAGTTTACGGACCCTAGTATGCTGCCAACCAAACTTAAAACATAACTAATTTCACACTAAATATGATGAAAATAGTTTTTTAGGTTTAGTTCGACAGTCTGAAACAGCTCTAAATATCAGAGAGCAGAAAAATAACATCGTTTAACAGCCACGGCCAAAAAAACAACAACAACAAAAAAAAACATTCAGCGTAAACGCCCTGCAAATGAAAGTAATTTAGAAAAATCCAGCCAGAATGAAGTCCTTTTTAAGCTTAGCTCGGTGGTTTAAAAATAGCTCTGAACATCGCTTAACATCAGATTGCAGAAAAATCATTTCGTTTGATAGCCATGGCCAAAGCAAAAGAACATGCAGTGTAAAGGTGCTGGTATACTTCAAATAAGACCGTTCTTTTTTACTTTGTTACGACATTTTGAAACCCCTCTAAATATAGCAGCTTAACACCACCACCACCAGCCTGAACCAATGATACAAGGCAGGATGGATCCATGCTTTCATGTTGTAGATGCCAAATTCTGACCCGACCATCCGAATGTGGCAGCAGAAATGGAGACTCATCAGACCAGGCAACGTTTCTCCAATCTTCTATTGTCATACCTGCCAACACTCTCAGAAATCCCCCCCCCCAACCCCCACCCACCGCTCCTCAAATTTTTGGTTCAATCCCCATGCGCACCAACGCGCCAACCATCTTCATACCTGCTCCCCAGTTCGCGCGCACCTTCCCCCCCAGCCCCACATAAAATCTCCTGGATTATAAGATCCGAATGTTGGCAATTACGTCTATTATCCAGTTTTGGTGAGCCTGTGTGAATTGTAGCCTCAGTTTCCTGTTCTTAGCTGACAGTAGTGGCACCCGGTGTGGTCTTCTGCTGCTGTAGCCCATCCGCCTCAAGGTTGGACGTGTTGTGTGTTCAGAGATGCTCTTCTGCAGACCTCGGTTGTAACGAGTGCTTATTTGAGTTACTGTTGCCTTTCTATCAGCTGGAACCAGTCTGGCCATTCTCCTCTGACCTCTGGCATCAACAAGGCATTTGCGCCCACAGAACTGTCGCTCACTGGATATTTCCTCTTTTTTCAGACCATTCTCTGTAAACCCTAGAGATGGTTGTGTGTGAAAATCCCAGTAGATCAGCAGTTTCTGAAATACTCAGACCAGCCCGTATGGCACCAACAACCATGCCACGTCCAGTCTCTTAAATCCCCTTTCTTCCCCATTCTGATGCTCTGAACTGCAGCA